>NW_007733129.1:2386-4234 GCF_000696425.1 Galeopterus variegatus | reverse complement strand
ACAGTTGAATAGTGGTTACCAGGGACTGGCAAGGGTAGCAGGGAGGAGAGTATGGGGAGAGATTAGTCAATGGATACAAAGCTACAGTTACACAGAAGACATAAGTCCTAGTGTTTTGTTACACAGTATGATGACTATAGTTAATAATATATTTTGAAATAGCAAGGAGAGGATTTTCAGTGTTCTCACCACAAAGAAATGATAAATGTCCAAGGTGATGGATATGCCAATTACCCTAATTTGATTATTCCACATTGTATACATGTATTGAAACATCATACAATGCTCCATTAACATGTACAATTATTATGTGTCAATTAAAAATAAATGAATGTTTTTTTAAAAAACCTATGCCACAAACGTTTTTCAAAAGGTATATTTCTATTTGAGAAAGGGATGTGGGGGAGGAGATATTTTTTTTAACTTGGGGAAAAAACAAAGACAGACTATTTTACATGATTACAGCAAAAGAAAAAAATTTGTTTTTTAGAATCTCTTAGCATTTGTCACCTGAATCACATAGTACAAAGCTCGGTTAAATTCTATCTTGAATCAAAGAACCCTAGGAGCTTTATGTCGTATGTACATCTTTTCAGCCAATCGGATTGACATAAATTTCTCAGGAGCAGATATGTCTTCTGCACCCTTTGTTATGCCCACAAAACCTAGTTCAGTGGTTCCACTGTAAGGGTCTAATAACCATTAATAAATGTTTGCTCACTGAATTACAGAATGTTAAATAAAATATTGAAACAGAGAACAAAACAGAGCTATAAGGTATGGGGACCTCTGGAAAACACATTCCCTTTCTGACACTGCTTTTCACCTCTTGCTTAAATACTCTGGGCCTTTGGTGATACATATTTGACACCATTTCCTAGCACTAATTCGCTGGTCCTGTGTCTTCTCCCCTACCATTTCTTGGCAATGATAAAAAGAGGCTATTTCTATCACTTTTAGAAACAACAGAGATCTGTCAACACCAATGATCAATTATACATCTTTGCTTTGCTGCTAAGATCACCAATGGGATGCGGTGACTCACACCATTAGTAGGCAAGGGTCATGCATAAATGTAACATTAACTGGTACTGCTTAGTTCCAAAATCACTTCTTCAAGCAGACATTAGAAGTAAACTGCTGTAGCTCTTCATGCACCAAACTGGATTGGTTTTACTTTCATATATCCCTAATTCAATTTAGTAGCATTTCTTCAATCTATTAGAAGATTCCTGTTTTCTTGTGTAATAAGACATATAATGTCCAACAATAATTTGGGTGATCATGGTGTTATGATACAGCAGCAATTTCTAAGTAAAAGTTCACATGTATGAGATCATTTTCCTGTCTCTATACAAGTGAAATATTAATCAAAGATCTGATTTTCTTTCCACATACATAGTTTCAGCCACCAAAACTGTCATCTCGAAAGGAAGAGTTGAACATTGGTTATGCGTGCAGTGTGTGGAGTTACACTACTTGAGGTCAAATCCTAGGTTTACTACCTGTGTGATCTTGGGAAAGTTAAGCTTTTCCCACAATTTCCCTCAGTTCTAAAAAGAGGATGATAAAAAGAATTTTAAATGATAATGTAAATAAGAAACATTGATGAGCAAAAGGGTAATATAGGTCACTTTCTAACCAGAAAGCCATCTAATTTTTTAAGTAAAATTTACATAACATAAAATTGACTATTTTACTAATTTTTTTCAAAGTTTATTTTAAAAAAATTTTTAAGTTTATTTATTTATTAATATATGTATTTTTTACATTCTAAGATGTTGTTGTGGAACAGTCGGTGGGGAGGGGAGAGGGGAAAGGAAAAGGAAATAGAGTGAGAGAAGGAGG
>NW_007733129.1:0-1860 GCF_000696425.1 Galeopterus variegatus | reverse complement strand
AGTGGTCTGATCATTGCTGGGCTGGATGCAGATGTCAGGGGGTGTGGCTGAAGCCCTCAGCCCCCCATTGCCCTGGCTCAGGGGCCCAGTGTGCTTCCTGTGGCAGCTTGGTGGCTGTCACCAGGTTGGCTGTGGGTACAGGGGGGTGTGGCTCAGGCCTGAGGTCCCCCACCACCCCAGCTCAGGAACCCAGGGTGCTTTCTGCAGCGGCTTGGTGGTTGTCACTGGGCTGGTCATGGGTGTCAGGGGTGTGTGGCTGAGGCCCTTTGCTCCCCACTGCCCCAGCTCAGGAGTCCAGAGTGCTTCCTGTGATGGCCTGGTGGTCATCACTAGGATGGTTGCAGATGTTGGGGGGTATGGCTGAGGACCCTGGCCCTCTCTGTTCCCTAGCTTGGGAGCCCAGGGGGCTTCCAATCCTTCTAGGTTTTATAGGTGTTCTTTGGTGGTGTTAGACCTTTACTAGTTAATATCAAACTTTGTCTCTGGTCTATGGATATTTTGGGTTTTTTGTCAGTTCTGTTTTGGATTATTTGCTGTTCCACCACTTAAACTCTGCACTGGAGCTAATTTGTTGTCTTTTGCTCACTTCTAAAATGGGGGGAACTTCCTGTTGGGACCAGCATTTGAGTCGTGTGGTTGAGCTAAATTGCTGCTTTGCTGTTGATTCCCTGGGGAAGGCTTTTTGTGTGCTCAGGTTTTAATTGTTGACTTCTGTGTCTTGTGAGGTCTGGTGCACCTGGGTTTTGTGAAAACTCTGGTCTAAGCCTGAGTCTTTTCATCAAACTGCACCCCCTGCAGTTTTATATTCTTGACCATTCTCCATTGAGTGGTCCTGCACTGATTGGGGGGCACATTGGCTCTCCAGTGTTCCCCCAATGGCTCCCTCTCCCCCACTGCCCATATTCCAAACACTTCCACGGGGTGGGCCATGTGCCAGACCCTTGTGATGACTCACTGGCCTCTGAGTGGCTCCTTTTTTCAGTTCTCATGGCTCCTCACTCCTATGTGGGTCCATGTGAACCCTGTTAGTGGCCTTGCTGGCCTAAGGGCCACCAGGGTCCTCTTCCCCCTGCCTCATCCAAGCAACTTCATCCAAAGGGCACAGCAGCAGCTTTTGCCAGCTATCGCTCCATGAACTCATCAGCTCCAGCTTAGAAGTGGCCAGGACTCGAAATGGTGGGAGCAATCCTTTCTTTCCTTCATTGTGGCTTCTCCCACCTTCATGCACTCCGTATGTCTCTCCTCCTCTTCCCCTGAGCTCTAGTGGGCCCAGCTTGGTTGTCATTGCTTTTTAATAGTTGTAAATTGGTTGATTTGTGGGAGAGCATGACACTGGGGACCGTCTATTCTGCCATCTTGACTGGAAGACCCCTATTTTAATAATTTTAAATTGCACAATTTAGTGGATTTTAGTACATTCTCACTGTTGTATAACCATCAGCATTTTCTAATTTCAGAGCATTTCATTACCCCAAAAAGAAACCCATACCAATTAATCAGGCAAGCAGTCATTCTCTGTTCCCCCTATATTAGCCTCTGGCAACCACTAATCTGCAATTTGCCTATACCTGTACCCCAATGTTCATCGCAGCACTCTTCACAATAGCCAAGAGCTGGAATCAGCCCAAATGTCCATCATCGGATGAGTGGATATGGAAAATGTGGTATATCTACACAATGGAATACTACTCAGCTATAAAAACGAATGAAATACTCCCATTTGCAACAACATGGATGGACCTTGAAAGAATAATATTAAGTGAAACGAGTCAGGCAGTGAAAAAGAAATACCACATGTTTTCACTTATTGGAGGGAGCTAAAGGTGAATGAATCAATTCACACACATACATACACACACA
>NW_007733128.1:116127-116995 GCF_000696425.1 Galeopterus variegatus | reverse complement strand
AGAAATGATAAAAGAAGGAACCTTGGAATACAAAGGAAGAAGAAAGTGAACACGCACAGAGAATAGAGAAATAAAATAGACTTCTCTTGAGTTTCCTAAATTGTGTTTAATGTTTGAAGCAAAAATTATAACTCTGTCTGATATGGCTCTGAATATGTTCTGAAAATATTTCAGGCATTACATTATGAATGGGAGAGAGTAAAGAGACATGAAAGAGGCAGGATTTCTGTGCTTCGCTGAAACTGGTAAGGGGATGATTGCAGTAGGTTGTGGTAAGTCTAGATCAACCAGTATAAAAGCTATAAAAGAGATATGACAAAAGCACCATAAATAAATCTAAATGGAATTCAAGAAATGTCCACATAACTGGTAGGAAGGCATAAAACANCTCATCATGCTAAGAACCAGCACGGTCTCAAACTGAATGAAAAAAGGCAATTGATAGATACAGAACTAAGATGACAGAACTGTTAAAATTATATAGCAAAAATATTAAAGCAACCATGGTACAGATGCCTTAATGAGCAACTGTCCATCATTCTGCAATTTTCAGCACCATGAATGAGCTTGGAGAAATTTAGATTAAGTGAAATAAGTCAGGCACAGAAAGAGAAATACCACCTGTCCTCACTCACAAGTGGGAGCTAAGAAACAAAAAAGAAGGCCCATAATAAAACATTGAACGTTCAGAAGGAGAGAACAGACCTGTAGTACTAGTGGTGGGAAAGGTGGAGGGAGAGGTGGTATAGGGAGTAATTGGGTAAGGAACACAAGAAGTAATTACAATTTTTAATGATGAATATGGTAATAATACTGATTTAATCATCACATACCATATACAGATACTGATAGTCATCTCTGTGCCCCA
>NW_007733128.1:108605-115618 GCF_000696425.1 Galeopterus variegatus | reverse complement strand
AGTTAGGACTGAAAGAGTATTCATAGAAATAAAGTCAAGAGATAAAAAAAGAAACAAAAAAACAAAAAAAAAAAAAACAACTACAGATTTCAAGAAAGTAAGTAACCCCCAAACAGAATAAACACACACAAAAGGTACAATAAGCCATACCATAGTCAAAATTTTAAAAGCTAAAGAAAAATAAGAATTGTTAATAGCAGCAAGAGAAACATGATGCCTTGCTTCTAAAGGCTTCTAAAGGAAAAGAAATCATCTGTCTGATGTCTCATCAAAAACTATGAAAGCCAGAAAGAAATTACACAATATTTTTCAGGTCCTAAAAGAAAAGAACTGTCAATTCAGAATCCTACATCTAGAGAAAATATCCTTCAGAAATGAAGAAGAAATCAAATAATTCTCAGATGAAGAATAAATAAGCTTTATCACCACAGTTACTCTAAAAGAATGAATAAAGGAACTTCTCTAGACAAAAAAGAAATGATAAAAGAAGGAACCTTGGAATACAAAGGAAGAAGAAAGTGAACACGCACAGAGAATAGAGAAATAAAATAGACTTCTCTTGAGTTTCCTAAATTGTGTTTAATATTTGAAGCAAAAATTATAACACTGTCTGATGTGGCTCTGAATATGTTCTGAAAATATTTCAGGCATTACATTAGGAACAGAAGAGAGTAAAGAGACATGAAAGAGGCAGGATTTCTGTGCTTCGCTGAAACTGGTAAGGTGATGATTGCAGTAGATTGTGGCAAGTCTAGATCAACCAGCATAAAAGCTATAAAAGAGATATGACAGAAGCACTACGAATAAATCTAAATGGAATTCAAGAAATGTCCACATAACTGGTAGGAAGGCATAAAACATAAAACAAAAGACAGAGAGAACAAGCAGAAAATAAAAGTACATTAAATTTAATCACTTTACTGAGCAGCACATTCCTTTTAAGTGACGACAGGACATATAGCAATATAGACAATATCCTAGGCCATAAAACAAACCTGAATGATTAAAAAAAAATTAAAAACACAGAGTATGTCCCCAGCCACAATGGAATAAACTAGAAAGCAATAAATATAACAGGAAAGTGTGCAAATACTTGGAAAAAAACCAAAAACCAAAACACTTCTAGGTAATTATGAATCTAACAGGAAGTCTAAAGAAATATTCAAAAGTACATGGATGTGAATCAGAATTGCACATTCCTTTTAAGTGATGACAGAACATATAGCAATATAGACAAGCCATAAAACAAACCTGAATGATTAAAACAAAAATTAAAAACACAGAGTATATCCCCAGCCACAATGGAATAAACTAGAAAGCAATAAACATAACAGGAAAGTGTGCAAATACTTGGAAACAAAAACAAAAACAAAAACACTTCTAGGTAATTATGAATCCAACGGAAGTCTAAAGAAATATTCTAAAGTACATGGATGTGAATGAAAATTAAAGTACAGCATCGATATCACAACCTGTGGTTCACAGCTAAAACAGTAATGAGAAAGAATTTACGTGGTTAAATGTGTACATCAGAAGACATGAAAAGTTCAAATCGATAATCTAGGCTCTCATCTTAAAAACAAAGAAAGAAGACCAAACAAACAAAAAAGCAAGCAGAAGAAAGGAAACTACAAAAATCAGAATAGAAACCGATGAAATTAAAAACAGGTAAAACAGAGAAAGTCAGTGAAACAAAGAGCTGGTTCTCTTAATATAATAGTAAAGTTGACAAATCTTTAGTGTGACTGTCATAGGAAAAAAAAAGACACAAATTCTATGAATGATTCTACAAACAGCATGAATAAACTAGACCAATTCCTCCAAAGACAAGAACTAGCACTCAGTCAATGTGAAATAGATACTTTAAGTAATAATTATTAAAGACAGGAAATAAGTAAGAATATAGAAGACCTGAACAATGCAGTCAACCAATTTCATCTAATTGATGTTTTACCCAACATTCCACTGAACATCAAAATACACATTTTTTCTTTTTTTTTTTAGGTGCATATGGGACATTTACCTAGAGAGATCATATTCTGGCCCCAAAGTGAAAAAAAATATTATTTTGAAAGTGAGACTATTTTGGAACATCTTAAATAATGTGGTGAAGTTGTGTTAACATGACCAAAAATGGTTAAAAGTATCATGAAAACTAATACAATGAAAAATTTCAGACTCTATATCATTTTTTTCTTTTCTTTTGTGGGATGTGTAGGCATTATTTTTGGTTTGACTAAATGGGTTTTAAGGTACTGTGTCTCAAATATTTTTATCAGAAGAATAAAATCTGTTTTAAAGTAGTGTTTGCAAAAATTTAAAATTTTATAAAATAAAGCTGATTCTAGAGACAAAGAATAAAATATTACAGAGGTGAGTTTGAAATTGCTATAACAGATTTATTCCTGAAAAGTTTCACTCTAATCTAAACCAAAGCAAACTAAAACTAATAAGCAGCAACAAAAACCACTTCCCGCTAAAATCTTCCTATTCATATGGAAGACATTTCAACATTAATGACTTTAAGGTAAGTGCATTGAAGGGTGCTGTTAGATTAGGGCTGTTCAATTTGGGCGTGGTAGTATTCCATTAGAGTGACCAGAGCACTTAAACTGTCAGAAACTCTGGTCACTGAGCAGGAGACTAAGGAAAGAAAAGCTAATCATAAGTGATGGAGGCAGGAGGTTAAGATAATGCATTCAGTAGATAGGTTGGCCATCAGAAGGAACACATTTAAAAAACAAATGAGTAAGTTGGGAGATAAATTTAAAGAGCTTACCCAGCAGTTAGATGCAATGAGGGGGGTAGAAGCTGAGGTGTCCACATCAACATAATTGGAGAGCCAGGACCACTAATAATTAAACAATGAGATGAAAATATCTGAATAAATAGTACCTGAGGATTTTTTTGCAATTAAGGAATAAAAATCAATGCTTTAATCTGTAAAAATTTATTTAATTCAAACGAGATAAATGTGCTGTATAGTGAGGTGCCATATACAAAAATTACTGAAAAGTTCAAATCATCAAAGACAGAAAAGCAGACCGCCTACTGAGGAACACGATTCAGCAACATTGGGCTGCTGACTTCTGCAGAAGACTGAATATGAAGTCAGCAAGTCACACTGGTAAATGCCCTCTGTGGTCTTTTGTTTAATTTCATTTTTATTTAGAGCCAAAATTCAGATTTGAGGAAACTGCTAACATTGTAATTAATGAAAACAATTTTTTTTGCTATATTAATTCTTATGTCAGCTGTGTGTAGTGTTAGGTTTCATGGCAGAGTGAAAATTCCTCTGAACTTAAGACTGCAGAGGTGCTTAAGCTAGGAACAGTCATGAAGAAGGGACTGATACAGAGGGAAAGGTAATGGGTTCAGTGTACAAGATATATACCACATATGCCATACACACAAAAATACAGATAATTATACATTAGAGTAGTAGTTTTGGATAAGAGGTCTACAACAGAATCACCTCAATTATCTTTACTTTGGTGTCAGACAGGGTGAAGTAATAGGAAATGGTATGAAACTCCTGCTGTAACATAACAACAATGTGTGTGAAAAGAATTTCTTAAAAAGTATCAATGAGGGCTGGCCCCGTGGCTCACTCGGGAGAGCATGGCGCTGGTAGCGCCGAGGCCACAGGTTCGGATCCTATATAGGGATGGCCAGTGCGCTCACTGGCTGAGCATGGTGCGGACCACACCGTGTGGAGGGTTGCGATCCCCTTACCGATCAAAAAAAAAAAGTATCAATGAGCTGACCATTTAGTGGTAAATATTTCAAGGTCAAAGGTGGTTAAAGAGAAAGCTCAGGCATGTAAGTAGGACACTGAAACCATTTCTCCCTTGAGATCATGTGCTGAAATTGAAGACCACGGAGCTCTGACTGTTGTGGCCTCAGAGTCTGCAGAGAAAGGAGGCAAGCCTAGGGCTTATCTCAATGAAGAGTCCAATAGCAGTGAAGCTGTTGTTGGCAAAAGTTGATGCTAGAATATAGGATTCCTCGTACAAAGGTGGATTAGAAATAAACTGGCTTGCATGGTTACTTCTAGGGGATTATTTAAATCAAAACAGGCCCTGAGTAAAGGTAAAAAGAATTCTTTCCCAGAAATAATTTATGGTCATAAGCTAGATTTTACCTGCATATAAAGTCCCAGTGTACATAGCCCAAGTATTCTAAGTTGCCTTTGGGGGGTGGGGGTGAGGGGGGAAGTGGCTTATTAGTGTTCCCATGTTCCTGGGAGAAGGAAATCTTCAACTGGGCAGTAAAGCTTTCTCATAGACTAATTCTAAGAGATAGGACCTTTTCAGTCAAGTTACAACAAAGCACAAGGGAACAAGAACCACTAAGAACCAGCATTGTACAGTGTTAATATACTAATTATCCTGATCTGAACATCACATATTGCACACAGGTATTGATATTCAGCTCTGTACCTCACAGAAATGTACAATCAACTATGTTTCCAAAAAAAAAAAAAAAAAAAGAAAAAGCAGAGAGGACAGCAAAATCAAGTGCTTATACCTTCAGATATTGTAATTATCAAGTAAAGAAAATAAAATGATTTATTACATATACTTAAAAAAATAAAAAATATATAAATATAGGCAAAGGTCAAGAAACTAAAATATATGGTCAAATACTATAGACTGGATGGCTTAAAGAATTAAAATTTATTTCCTATAGTTTTGGGAACTGGAAGTAAAAGATTAAAGTGTGAGCAACTTTAGTGTTTGGTGAGGGTTCTAATTCCTGGCTTGCAAACAGCTGCCTTCTCACTGTATCCTCACATTCTGAAGAGAGAGAGAGAGAGAGAGAGATCTTGTGATTCTCCTTATAAGGGTATCTTACATGGTTGGCCCCACCCTCATTACCTCATCTAAACCTAATTGGCTCCTAAAGTCCCCATCTCCAAATACCATTACATTGCAAGCTAGGACTTCAATATATACATTTTTGGGGAGAAGGGGTGGGACACAATTCAGTAACAGCCAAAATTTTCAAGAATGTATAAAAGACATTGACCTCATGGATTCAGGAAGCCTAAAATCCTAATCAAGACAATTAGATATAAAAATCCTAATAAAAATAAATCCCCACCAAGGCACATCATAGTTACCCAGTACGACATCAAAAAGGAAAAGATCGTTAAAGGAGCCAGAGACAAAGATAATCTAAAAGGGGTGAAAAGTGATAGCTGTCTTCTTCTCAAGTAAAATGATAGAAATTAGATGACCAGGAACGATGTTGTCAATTTATCAACAGAACATTCCTGGCAATCTAGAATTCTATATCTGACAAAACAGTTATTTCACAAAAAGGGCAAAACGAAGACTTTCCCAGACAAATAAAATGAGAATTTTCTAAAGCCAACACTTACTAATGAAACTACTAAAGACGTAGTTCATAGAAAAGAAAAATAATCCCAGTTAGATCTGAGAAGCAGAAACTAATGATGAGCGAGAAAATTGTAAATATATAGGTGAATCTGAACAAATTCTGGCTGTATCAAACAAAAATAATAATGCTCAGTTAAAAAATTAATGTATATCTAAAATAAAAAGAACAAAAACAGTAACATGTACTTTTAGCAATTATAGTTGAAGAGTTCTACAACCCTTGTAATATTTGAAAGGAAAAAAAAGATTAATTTGAAGCTATAAATGAAATGTTCGCATCAAATATGTTAAATAATAAAGCAATAGAAATAAAATTTAGAACCTCCAAAGTAATTGAGAGAAAAATAAGAAAAAAAAATAATCAAATTAAGGTAAGAAAAGAGAAAGAGTATAAAAGTTCAAGTTGCACAAAATAAAAGAGATAGAGATAAATCTAAATGTGGTAGTATAACTACAATAATGGCAAATGAATGAAATGCCCCACTTAAAAGGGAAAATTTTTCAGAATAATTTTTTAAAAATACAAATGTTCTGAGAAAAAGATACAAGACCAATTACACAGAAAGTTGAAAGAATGGATATATATGTGTATATATATATGTATAGTTATCATCAAATTAAAGCTGACATAACTATATTAATAACAGATGATAAATACATGAAGGCAAAAATTAGTAGAGAAAAAGAGAATTTTTTATTCTGATACAGATTTCAATTCACCAGAAAGATTATCAGTTATGAACCCATATATCAACCTCAAAAGACATAAAGCAAAAACTGACAGAACTAAAATAAGGAGACCAGTCTGCTATCATAGTGAAGAATTTAACATATCTTTGGCATTAATTGATGGATAAAATACATGAAAAATAAGCAAACATACAGATGAGCTTTATGATACATTTAAAAAACAATGTTTAATCAGTTCTACAGTGGCAGAGTGGAGAGTAGGTGGGTTGCTCTTCCTGTAAAAGAAAGAAAATACAAGGAAGATGACTAAAATAAGCCCTTTCAGAAGTCTGAAAATTAGACAAAGCCACAGAATATCCTAGGGAAACTCCTGAACGTAGGTAAGACCGCAGATTCTGTGCTGCTTTAACTTAGTGGTATTCCTATCCTCTCCCCATTTCAGGGCACTGAGGCAGGAATAGAATAAGGACACGCCCCAGGGAGGCTGTTCATAAATATTCAGACTGGATTGGCCAGTGCCTATGCACTAGGTAGAACAGGAGGGGCAGAGGACAGGGACATTAGAAGTTTCCATGTGGGACAGAGAGGAAGGAGAAGATCGGGGTACATGTGTCTCTCTCTTGTGGAGATGCCTGTGCACTTCACTTGATAATAAAGCCCTATCATGTTCCATTTCTCTGTCCCTCTCTTCCTTTACTTTTGCTGGTCCTGTGAAAAGATTTTTCTTTTCGTGGATAGACCGAGAGCCTCAATCTGCATCCAGTAACTCTATTGCCAAAAGCTGGCAGCAATGTGATGACAAAGGTATTAGACACTTTGGAGATCTGTAGAAAGCACTTTCTCTAGGGCATAGTCAGTATTTTGTCTAAACCTACAGTTCTATGGGAAGTTTCCATTCTCAAGAATGTGGTAGCTATT
>NW_007733128.1:107492-108484 GCF_000696425.1 Galeopterus variegatus | reverse complement strand
CGAGAGCCTCAATCTGCATCCAGTAACTCTATTGCCAAAAGCTGGCAGCAATGTGATGACAGAGGTATTAGACACTTTGGAGATCTGTAGAAAGCACTTTCTCTAGGGCATAGTTACTATTTTGTCTAAACCTACAGTTCTATGGGAAGTTTCCATTCTCAAGAATGTGGTAGCTATTTGATTTGACTCAGTGCTCATCTCAGAACAGTCTACCCCTAGGACATTTCCAAAATAATAGCAAACTAATGGAAACATCTCAATTACCTAATGCTGTGATTTTATTTGGGGCAAGCAAGAGCCTGTCTGAGAATTGAAAAGAACATCCTGGAAAATTAGGTGACCATAGAAAACTTTAAAAAGCTCTGGAATGTTCCTGGGGATCTGAAAGTTTGTGAGTATGTGCAAGGCTTTGTTCATGTAGAGGACATATGTAAGAAAAAAGAAGGCAGTAGCTACTCATCTCTGGCTGACTTTGAGACCTTGCCCAAACAGAAATAGGAAGCTAAGGTATTCATGCCTACCTGAAGTTTAAAAGTGTACCTACTCACAAGGATCCCCTTAGCAAAAAGTGGAAGATATATAGGCAAGTCACATAAGGAAATCTCTGACTAATCATTGGCTGACCAATAAATCATATTGACCCAGATAAAAACATTAGAAAGCCAGTCTTAAAAATAAAAATAGTCACTTAAAACAAAATAAAACAAAATAAAAAATAACCTAACAAGAACTTTGTGACCACACACTCCAGAGGATACAGAATCTAGAAATTAATCCAAGAAATTATTTAAACATGTAACAGTAAAAAGAAAAAACTCAACAACAAGAGAGGTGGAGAATTTTATGTCAGAAGAGACATAATATATTATCTAAAATGTTCAGTTCTGAGCAAAATTTACTAGACATGGAAAGAACAGAAACATATCCCACATACATAGGAAGTCAGCAAAATTTGAGGGAGGGGTCTAAGATTTTGGATTTAGGAAACAAAG
>NW_007733128.1:104241-106103 GCF_000696425.1 Galeopterus variegatus | reverse complement strand
CGAGTAAGGATAACTGCATAGGTATTCTGAAAACAGCATAAATACATTTTTATTTGTAGCTATTGTCTTTTCTTGCCTGTTTCAAAAGACAATCACAGAAATGAACAACTATAAAATTTCTATAATGAGCTTATAATATATAAAAATGTAATATGTATGACAATTTATATGAATAGGGCTATATTAGAACAATGCTTTTGTATACTGTTGAAATTAGTACTCTTTTGTCAGGCCTAATCCCCATTTCCCCCTGAACTATGTGACAATTAATCTACTCTATGTGTCTATAGATTTGCCTAGTCAACATTAATTGAATCCTACAATACATGGTCCTTTTCCTTGGCTTTGTTCATTTAGAATAATGTTTTCATGGTTCTTTAAATCACTTTGGTACTTTTGACATACTTATTAAATATATTGAAACATTTTCTTCTCTTTTCTTTACCCCTGAATGTGGGATAAGGGGAGTAAAAAGAGAAGGAAAAGATGACTTTGGGAATGCTGATACACAAACTTTAATGTGAATCCATCTTTTAAACGAAAGTAGAGAATGTAGGAGTGACTCAATGGGAACAGGAATAATGCCAAAGTTAATTATAGCAATAGTAATAGTAAGACAGGCAGCTGATATATTATATGTTAGTAAGTGTCAGGTACTCTAGCAAGCATTTGGGATATCTTATAATATTTTGTTCATTTAATGCTCACAGCATCCTAAGGCAATTTTATAACAATAATGTAGAGGAGGAAATATATCTTTAGAGATGTTCAGTAACTTGTCCAAAGTCCCTTATAAATTGGCTAAGGCTTTCCTTCTGAAGCCTACATTCCTAACTTTGGTCTGGCCAAGAAAGGAGCATGTTATGATAGGACAGAGTTGCAGAATTGCCAATGAGACTGAGGATGAGAAAGAGCCACCAAGTTTGCCGATCATCGTATGGCTTCCTCGCCTGGGACAGATAAGCTTATGGTGAGGGCTGGAATACCTGAGAGTAACAGTGTAACTCTGAGTGATTAATCTAATGTATCAGTTCTCTGTTGCTGTGTTTTCACCGTATTGCTTTGGGGGATGTAGGGTGAGACCAGATACAGATCAAGAGAGAGAAACCGGAAAAAGGTTTACAGTTTTATTATATTCACAGTTCCCTGGGGAGAATAGAATCACACAGGCCTACTCAGGAGAAGCACAGGGATGAGTCATGAGGGAAAGGGAGAGGGGAACGGTGGGCAAGAGCCTTTACTGTGGTTTCCATGGGAAGGAATGAGTGAGTCAGAGTGAGAATGTTTGGAGTGGCTGGTTTGTGTAAGAGCAGCAGGCACCGGGACACAGGGGCTGTCCCTGGTGGTCTGGTACTTGACTCTGGGGCGATTAGGGTGGGTGTATAGTGGTCCTGAGTGTGAAAGCCTGTTAAGAAAAGTGCTTGGGGATGTGGACTTAAATGCTCAAGAAGAGGAACTGACCTACTTCTAGCCAGGAGTCTAGAAAATTGGGTCAAATTAGCATTTTAAAAACTGTATTACACACTGCTGTAACAAATTTCCACAAATCTAGCAACTCAAAATAAGACAAAATTTTATCTCATAGTTCTATATGTCAGAAGCCCAGGAGATTCCTCTGCTTAGAAATCAAGGTGTTGTCCAGCCTGAATTCCTTACTGAATGCTGTGGGGAAAACTTGCTTCGGAGCTCATGCATGTTTGTTGGCAGAATTCAGTTCCACGTGGCTATAGGACTGAAGTTCCCATTTCCTGTCTGGCTGTCGGCCCAGGGGTCTTTCTCAGCTGGCTTCTAGAGGATGTCTGCTAGTGGATCTCTTCTTCCATGTTCAGAGCCAGCAATGGCACAAATCCTTCTTATGCTCT
>NW_007733128.1:101280-103267 GCF_000696425.1 Galeopterus variegatus | reverse complement strand
TTGTCCAGCCTGAATTCCTTACTGAATGCTGTGGGGAAAACTTGCTTCGGAGCTCATGCATATTTGTTGGCAGAATTCAGTTCCACGTGGCTATAGGACTGAAGTTCCCATTTCCTGTCTGGCTGTTGGCCCAGGGGTCTTTCTCAGCTGGCTTCTAGAGGATGTCTGCTAGTGGATCTCTTCTTCCATGTTCAGAGCCAGCAATAGCACAAATCCTTCTTATGCTCTACATCTCTTTGACCAACCTCCTTTCATGCTTCATCCCTCCTCCATTTTTATCCTAAGAATGTTCTGTGCTTTTAATGACTCATATGATTAGATTGGGACAACCCTAACAATTATCTCCCCATCTCAACGTTAATAACTTCAAACATACCTGAAAAATCCTTCTTGCCATGTAAATGTAACATATTCATAGAATCTCTCTTGTCATGTAAAGGTAACATATTCATAGAATCTAGGGATTACTGCGTAGGCATCTTTGGGGGTCACTATTCTGCCTATTACACTTAGGCAGAAACAATTTCATTAACATCCACATCTCTAACTTGCATAAAGTCTCAGCCTACCACACCATCACCAATTCACTCCCTATTCAGCAACCCATGTGCCTGACTCCCTGAACTCTCCAAAAAACATCAGAGGACACCTGGTGGCAGTTGAGGCCAAGAGACTGACCACTGTAGGGATTCATATTGTAAACGCTTTTACATCTTTTTATTTTGTTTAGGCACTTAAGAAATAAATGCTTGTGTTTGTAAATGCTTAGATAAGAGGTTTGTGTGGCTACTGAACTTTGCTTCCACATTATTTCAAAGAACCCATTTTTGGTTTTTGTTTTTGCTGCAATCCTGATAAAATTGAAATTGAAAGTAAAATTGTATACTCGAATGCAACAATTGTATGTGCCACATGGGGAAAGCGCTTAGAGAACTTACTTAGTCACCTGATCAATTAAAAGCAGTATTAGCTAACTGGACTTCAATAGTTTTCTTTGCTGAAGACCTGTCTACTTGACTCTATTTGTGTCATTTTCATGATTAGTCTATAAGGGAAGTTTATGATAGAAGAGGTCAGATAGATCCTGATCATATTAGAAAATGAAATAATTGAGGTTAAAGGTGAGCTTTTCCTTGGGGTATTTTGTAGTATAAAAAGCCTTGGACAAGGAGACTGAAGATCTGGTTTGAGGCTCAACTAAGCCTTCAGTCATTTACCTTGAAAATCATTCTGTCTCTGGGCCTCAGTTTGTATATTCTGCCACTTCTAGTACTACCAGTGAATAATATTTTTGAGAACTCAAAATATGACAGCACATTGAAGTTAATACATGTAAAGTTTTAGCTGTAGTAATTCATTTTATACTCATAACTCTATGAAGATGTAATATTCCTGGCTAAAAAACAAAGAATCGGGAAAGATGAGTAACATTGTCAGGATCATTCAGGTGAAGTCAAATACAGGTCTGTTTGAATCCAAAGCAGTAAACATCATTGCAATGATTAGTTTATTATAATTTTATTGATTAGCTTATTGTCACGGTATGTATGCAAAAAGTGACAGAATGCAAAATAATAATTTATTATGTGATTTTCTTGACTACAGAGCATGTGACAACAGACGTTTCCTATTTCAGAGAAAACTTCTTGCCCACTGGATTGATGCTGATCTAGCTGAGGTAGTTGTTCTCTTCATATGAGAAAGAACATCTGGCTGTCTCTCACAGGGCCTTTTTCTCACTTTTTTAAATGATACATTTCCTCCTCTTCTCCCAGTGATTTTCTTTGGGTGGACTCACAGGGCTTTTCCCCATTTCCATAGCCTATTTATAAGTTCTCAGTGCCTAAGCTCCCTACAGAATCTCCTCACCATCAAATTCCCTAAGGAAATCTGTGTTCTCCAAGAAAGCTGTAAATGATGTTTGACCACATTTATTTATCCAAAGATCATAAGTTTGGGAATGAAATTTTTGAGCTATAAATCATAA
>NW_007733128.1:99776-100484 GCF_000696425.1 Galeopterus variegatus | reverse complement strand
TGTGATCTCTTTTCTTGATGCAATATAAGAAAATAAAGGGAATTCTACTATTGTTAAGGGATGAACATGCTTCCTCTTGTTTATATATTCTTAGGCAACTCATACAATATGCCTCTTTCTTTTTCTGGAGAGAAAGTATCTTTAGAAAGCTAGTCTCTTGGTTTTTTTTATGGAGGCTGTCTGGGACCCTAGAGAGTATCTTCTGTTAGTGCACATCAGAATCCATAAACGCAGTAACATGAAGGTAGGGTGTGCTGGCATTTGCATGCTAAAGAGAATTGGATCTTCTGTAAAAGAATGTTTTCTCAGAAATAAAGTTCTATATATTTTAGAATATTTCTTAGATAATAATTGTCTCTTTATACCTTCTTGGGTTTAAAATTTAAAGACTGGGGTCCTTGTCTTTGCCTTTAGGAAATTACACAATTTTGAAGCAATTTAAACTTCTTCTATTTCCCATTGTGGCACAAACTTGAGTCCTACCCATTCCCTTAAGTCTGTGACTTTCTGTCCTCTTATTTGTCTTATTTGTCTTATTATTCCCCAAATCTGCCTGATATTGTGGTGGCTATGTGTGTATGAAGACACCAAGAAAAGTGGTCATACTATTCATAAAAGAACTCATCATCTCAACTTGCTTTTATTTTAAAATATATCACCTAGCATTTTAGACATCTTCAAAAGTACTGTTAAAATTATTATCCTATG
>NW_007733128.1:98442-99037 GCF_000696425.1 Galeopterus variegatus | reverse complement strand
AATTCTAATAGAATTGGGCTCTCTGTGTATGAAAATAGGTGCTACTTCTACACTATGTGAAGATATGTGTTTATAAGGGGCATCAAAAAGGCCTCCTCTCTAAGAACAGACTCTTCTGGAAAGTCCCATCATGAGACAGTACATTTTCAGGAGTCAGCTATAAATAAAATCTCACAGTGTGCTTTCCATAGGAGTGCCTTTGAGTCCTTAAAGTACTATTTTGCTCCAGTTTCTCACTAGGTCTTTGGGAGAGAAGAGAGCATAGCAGATACAGACTTTATGTTTTATTTTAAGTAGCATACAAATGCTAGCTTCATGCATGGTATATCTGTCCTCCCTTTCCATCCACTATCCTATCCAGTTATGGAGACTCAAACACCCCTGGCTAAAACTTGGCTTTATTTTTGAGTAAATGTTCTATATCATTAGTTCTCAACTTTTTTGTGGCCACCACATATCATAAGGAAACTGCTGTTCTTTTCTGTCAGCAGAAGTGGCTCACTGAGGCAGTGAATCTTGACTTTGTCCGAAGGCAAGGAAGCAGCCCCAGCAGGAGGGCTGAGCGGCAGTGTTGGTCGCATGGAGTATGAATAAT
>NW_007733128.1:92581-96921 GCF_000696425.1 Galeopterus variegatus | reverse complement strand
AGTAATGTTTTGCTGTTGGTATCACAAAATTTTTATTAATTTTTGAAGAAGATTCTTCATTTTTATTTTACACTGAGCCCTGCAGATTATATAGTTATTTCCTCTTTTAGCTCCATAAATCCTACAGAGACACACATAACTATAGCACCTGCGGGGTTACGATCTTAAACATGCTCTCTGTTAAAGTGCTGTGAAAATGCCTAAGTATCTTATAAGTTTCTTTTTTTAAAACTTTTATTTTATTGTAACATAGTTGATTGTACATATCTGGGGTACAGAGTTGAATATCAATACTAGTATGCAATATGTGGTGCTCAAATCACAATAATTATTATATTCAACAATATATACTATCATTTTTCATAGCCCTTTACCAATTCCTCCCTTTCCACCCCCCATCCCCAGTTTCCCCCCTCATGTAACCTCAGATTTCCTTTTGAAAATTCTATGTATTATTATGATTGTTGTATTTTTCTATTTTTTTATTTACATGATTTTTTTTAGCTCTCACTTATGAGTGAACACATATGGTATTTCTCTTTCTGTGCCTGGCTAATTTCATTTAACATGATTTCCTCTAAGTTCATTCCTGTTACTGCAAATGACAATATTTAATTCTTTTTTACAGCAGACTAGTATTCTTTTGTGTATGTATATATACCACATTTTCTTACCCATTTGTCTGACAATGGGCATTTAGTTTGCTTCCAAATCTTGATTATTGTAAATAGAGCTGCTGTAAACATGGGGGTGCAGGTATCTCTTTGACATGATACTTTCCATTCTGTTGGGTATATATCCAGTAGTGGGATTGTTGGGTAGTATGGCAGTTCTATCTGTAGTTGTTTGAGGAATCTCTATACCATTTTCCATATTGGCTGTGCTAGTTTATAATCCCACCAATAGTGTAGGAGGGTTCCCCTTTCTCTGCATCCCTGCCAGCATTTGTTGTTCTCCATCTTTTTGATGACAACCTGTCTAACTGGTGAGATGGTATGTTAACGTGGTTTTGATTTGTATTTCCCTAATGCTGAGAGATGTTGAGTATTTTTTCATGTGCTTGTTGGCTATTTGTATATTTTCCTTTGAAAAATGCCTATTCAGCTCCTTTGCCCATTTTTTCATTGAGTTATTTATTTTTTTACTGTTAGGTTGTTTGTGTTCCTTGTGTATTCTGCATATTAATACATTGTCAGATGCATAGTTTGCAAATATTTCTTCCACTCTGTAGGTTGTCTTTTCACTCTGTTAATTGTTTCTTTTGCTGTGCAAAAGCTTGTTAGTTTGATAAAATCCCACTTGTTTATTTTTCCCTTTTTTGCCTGTGCTTTGGGGGTCATATTCATAAGGTCTTCTAGCCCACCAGCACTCCCCACCAGTGTTACTAGCTATCTTCTCCCATGCAGCCTGGCAACAATCTGAAGCTAACATGGGGAGAGGAATTGGCTTCATTTTTACTGCCTAAGAAAGTATCTAAGAAAGCAGATTTGTTTCTTTTGTTTTTGATACAAACTCATTCTGGAAGAACTTTTGCAAGAAATGAAAGGACCTCAATTTGGTTAAGAAAAAATTATGTAGAGATTCTCGATGGGCTTTCAGATGTGCTGCGCTGTGGCTGGCTGAATTGTTGCTTTTCAACATGGTGCAGTGAGAGACAACTTATTTCATGCAGTTATGAACTACCTGTGATCAAATTCCAGTTTTGTCATTTACTAGGTATGTGATCTTAGGCAATTTCTTTAACCTTTAAAGGATTAATGTCAGTTTCCTCATGTGTGGGAATAATACGTGATGGATTAAGGGTTGTCATGCAGATTAATTAAATGAATACATACTATGTGCTCACAGGAGTAGATTGTACATGGTAAGTGCTCAGTAGAAGTAATTGTTATTAATCTGTAATAAGAGGTGGGTAAGTTACTCAGTTTGTGGGGGGAAAATTCAGAATGCACTTGTAATAGGTAAGGAGGTGAAAAGGGGATAGGAAGATAAATATCTTGGCAAATAGAGGTTTAGTACTAAGTACATTTCTAACTCTGTATATGTCCTTAAGCGGGTCTCTGACATTCCTGCAAAATGTCAAGAGCTTGTGCTGCATGGAAAAACAATGCTGGAAAATGGGTCACTGGAATGGTGCTATGTTAATTTTTTTTAAAAATTATATTTCTTTTGATGTTTCTTTTTGATTCAGAGCTAGAAATGGGATGAGTTTTTAAGAGTCTGCAGGGAACAAATGGAAGCTTAACAGCCAAGTTGATTTTCCAGGGTCATCTGGAGGCTTTTCTCTGAAGGATGCAAGATCTCAGCTCTCTCCATGACTCTCATTTCTCCACACACTGGCTCATCACAAACAGCATCATGCACAGTCATGGTAAGACCTTGGCAAAATTGTGAATTTGGTGAAATTTGTCTTCTTAGTTCCCTGTCTCCCAGTCCTATTCACCGACTCTCTCTGATACTCTGTTCTCAGATTCTTCTCCTTACTTGTTCATCCATCAGTTAATTTCTCCTCAAACATGAAATACTTACTTGTAACAGGCACTCTGCTAAATTCTGAGGATATAGTTAAGATGGTCACATGAGATCTTTGTCCCCTTTGGTTGGGAGAAGTATACAGATAATAAGTAATTTTAAAAATACATTAGATTGTTAATAATTTTGAGCTTCCTATAAAGGAAACCAGCAGGATGATGTGATAGTAAACAGTAAGGGGAAATCAGTTTAGATAGTGCCATCGAGGAGGGGGTGTTCTCCGAGAAGGTGGCATTTAAACTGATACCTAAAGTATTAAAATGAGCTCACTGTGAAAAGATTTGGAAAAAAGAGCATGCCAGAAAGAAGGAACAGCAAGCTCAATTATCTGAAATCAGAAAGGAGAATTGATGCTTTGGAGAAACAAAAGATGTGAATGATGCTGGATTGTAGAGACCTGAGGTAATGGAGAGCTGGGGAGTGGCATCGTGATGAACACTCTGGGCCACAGTAAAGTGCTGGATTTAAATTTAAAAGAAAGTGGAAACTAGTGAGGACCTTTGATCAGGGCAGTAAAATAGACTTATTTACATTAAAAAAAAACACTCATGCTGTTAGGAAAGTGCACTAGGATGTTGCAAAAATGGAAGCAAAGAAATCAAGTTATCTACGCAATGGATGCTAATTTGAAATGTGGTCACAATGAGGTGAAGATAAAGAGATTAAAAAATATTTGTGAGGTGGAACTCACCTAATTTGGTGATAGTTTGTATATGGAGACAAGAAATAAGGGAGAAATCAAGGGTAAGAACTACATGTTTGACTTCAGCAAGTGAATGGGTAATGCTGTTATCAATATCCCATCAAAATCAGTTATCAGAAAAAGACTGGATTGAAATTGCATTCAGTTAAGGAAGTGCTTGCTTTTTTTTAAAAAATTTGTTTTTTGTTTGTTTTTTTAGGTTCCTGATACTAGGTATTTGAGAATAGTTTAAAGTGTTCTCTCTCTCAGGCAGGGAGCCCTGCATTTTAACAGACAATGGAGACCTAAGCTAAAATAATAATATCCTATTTGCGAGACCTTTGACGTTTTTGTAATCTTTTTTATCTGCCATGAATTCACATCACATGGGCTCGCACCTGCTCTGCTCTTACGTTATTAAGATTCAATTCACCACCTTTAACTTTGTTTTGGTTGGTGGTACACACTGACCAGCCCCAAACAGAGAGCGTGTCTGAAATAGATGTCAGAGTGTGACGGATGAAAACGAGTTAGGTGGAGTTGTACAGAGGAGGGTGGAAGGTGGCGATGTTCTTGGATTTTTTTCCTCCAATGAAGAGTTTTGCTGGTTTGTCTGTTTGTTTGATTTTGTGGAACAGCATTTCTTACCAGCATGGTCAGGATACATCATGATATTGCAAGGTGTGAGTTATGATCAGACCTCAATTCTGCAAAAAATTCAGAGATTCAAGTTGGTTAAATTAATTTTGATCCCATGGTTTTCTGGTTTTTTTATAGTTATTATTTTATTTGAGTCTACTTTGCTGGATATTTACCTCTGATTTCCTCTTAGATTGTGATGTTGTCTTATATCTCAGCTACAGTAACTTCACTTTATAGTCTTGTTTTTCTCCCAGAATAATTCCATGCACTTACTAGATTTTAGTAATGAGCTATACTACTGACTAATCACAAAACTCTGTATCAAATTGATGACTCAAATAAAATATATATATATTTTTTTGTCTTTTTTCCGTGTCCTGCAACGGATTGCAACCCTCAGTGTTGCCCCCGTACCGGACCGGGGACCGGCAACGGGATCGCAAGCCTCGGCGCTGCTCCCGCGCCTCGCTCAGCCAGTGAGCGG
>NW_007733128.1:75844-92571 GCF_000696425.1 Galeopterus variegatus | reverse complement strand
ACAATATCTCTAAATCTTTAAATGTACTAAATAGCTCATTTTACTTTTTTTTCTTACATTAAAACATGAGCCATTAGATTTATAATGCCGAGTAGTGTATAAATGCCTCACTGTTGGCTTGCAAGAATAATAGTGCCTCTCTGATAGCCTCAGATGTCACCAGGGAGAAGTAAGACACTGGAGAGTATGTGGATTATTCCTTCCCATTTACAATGATTGATACATTTTACCAAAAAATAAAATCTGTTTATTTAACGTATTTGAAACATACCTCAATGAAGACTCATCCTTCTTAAATCATTTTAAATATTAACAAATCATTTTAAGAATAATATTTAGGTTAATAACTAATACTATTGGTTTTCTATTTTGGAATTTAGAGTACTAGTGTGCTAAATTTTTAAAGGAATTTCAGAAAGTGGAAAAGAGAACTCTCTCCACTTATTACTACTGGCCACTCCGTTTTAAATTTTTTTGTCCAGTTCTAATTCTTATTTGATTCATAGTGTTTTCTGGAGATGATTCAGGGAAAGGCATCTGGGGCTATTAATATCTTGCCTTGCCACAGTGAGAATGACTTTGCAACACCACCATTTCTCATGCAGGACTGGTTTTAAATATGTATGGAATGAGCTAGTGTTTGATGGATCACAGCAATGGCTCTTTCGATGAGAGAACAAACCCATCCCAAAGCCTGACATTCCTCTACAGATGACACTCCACAACTCTGCTGTCAGCACCACCATTTCTCATGCAGGACTGGTTTTAAATATGTATGGAATGAGCTAGTGTTTGATGGGTCACAGCAATGGCTCTTTCGATGAGAGAACAAACCCATCCCAAAGCCTGACATTCCTCTACAGATGACACTCCACAACTCTGCTGTCAATATTCTTTACTTAAATAAAAATTGACTGATGACAAAAACACTTTAGTATGAAAAATGGAGTTATGTCCTCTGTTAAACTGTGGTGTTGCTGGAGATTGAGCTTAAGAAAACCCTGTCTCTTCTTTCTGCCCAATCCTGGCTGATTGAAGCAACCAAATTTGTACTAAACTGTCAATTACTGAGGCTAATGAGATATGTTTCCCCATATCACCACACACACACACACACACACACACACACACACACACACACACAAATTTGATTAAAGATAAGAGTAACTTCACAAAAATAATGTATCTGTCCTTAGTGCGGAATTATTTACAGCTAGGAAGGTTGTTTTCTTTGTTTTCTCATCCCAGGTAGCAATGGGAGACATTTCTTGTAGATTAAGTCTATTTTTTCTTTTCTCTCTCTCTCTCTCTTTTTTTTTGTGTGTGTGTGTGTGTGTGGGGGGGGTGTTTTTTACATAAAGAAGATGGGAGAGAAAGATCTTGGTAAAGTTTCTTTTCACCTCCCCAAAGGCTAATGTTCCACTCTCCCAAACATTTATTTGAGCCCTGTTATGGATTGAGTCCCTTCAAAAGATATGCTAAAATCCTAACCCCCAGCAGCTCAGAATGTGACCTAATTTGGAAATAAGCCTATTGCTGATATAATTAGTTAAGATAATGTCATCCTGGAGTTGGGTGGGACCTAAGTCCAATATGACTGATGTCTTCATAAACAAGGAGAGACCAATTTCTCCACCTTCACTATCCCACTGCAGTCTATGGTGATAACCATTCTACTGTCTACTTTTAGGAGATGAAATTCAACTTTTTTAGATTCCATATATGCATGGCAACTATAGTTAATAGCAACTATAGTTAGTAGCAACTATAGCAACAAGAGTAATGTATTGTATATTTCAAAATAGCTAAAATAATAAATTTTAAATGTTCTCAAAACAAAGAAATAAGAATTTGAGGTGATAGATATGTTAATTAGCCTGATTTAATCTTTCCACAATGTGTACATGTATTGAAGCATCACATTGTACCCTATAAATATATACAATTATTATTTGTCAATTAAAAATACAATAAGACTTAAAAAGAAGAAAAGGAGAGAGGCAGAGGGAAGAATGTCATGTGGAGATGAAGGCAGAAATTGGAGTTATGCTGCCACAAACCAAGGAATGCCTGGGGCTACCAGAAGCTGAAAGAGGCAAGAAAGCGTAATCCCCTAAAGGCTTCAGAGAGTGTGTGGCCCAGTTAACACTTTGATTTAGGACTTCTAACCTCCAGAACTGTGAGAAAATAATTTCTATTGTTTTACGTCACCTAGTTGGTGGTATTTTGTTATGGCAGCCCTAGGAAACTAAAACAAACCCCAATGTACAGAAACACCCAATTTCTTTGGCATTCAAGGGGTATCATACTCTCTCACCAAGGCATAGTCTCCACCAATTTGCCGACTGCTCCTTAGCTGAACTCTTCCACCTTATGCTTCTTTCTGCTTTCTGTTTGTATCTATTTTAGATTAGCCAATGATCATGTCTCATACCTTTTTACAGCTGACTGTTTTTCCTTAGATTTTGGATGAGCTATTTGCCCCGTGACCTAACCTCTTTTTATGGGATCAAGAAAACTAAAGAGTATGCAGTTTGTCTGGTAGATTTTTGTTTGTTTGTTTGTCTGCTTTTTAAATTCTTAGCATGGTAGCTATACTCTTTCCAGATCTCTACATAGTGAAGTAGAAATAAGAAGCAAAGTTTATTTTGTTTTATTTTGTTTTAGTTTTCATTTCATTTAAACCATTTCAATATCTTTTCTAATTTCCTTTGCAATTTTCCTTTGACCCTGGCTATTTAGGTGTATTTTTAAATTTCCACATATTTGGGGATTTAAAAATATATATTTATTTTATCGATATCTAGTTGAATTCTGAAATACTCTATATGATTTAATTTATTTCAGTTTATTGAGATTTGTTTTTACAACTTAGAATATTGTTTGTCTTAGTGATGGCTTCCACGTGCACCTAAAAGACATGGTTATTCTGTTGTTGCTGATTGGAGGGTTCTTAGATCTGTGAGTTTATAACTTTCGTGAAATGTGGTTTTTATTGTTGCTGGCTACCAGTTCGTCAAATATATTTTTCTCTCTTTCCTTCCTATACTCAAATTAAAATGTATATTATAACATCTGCTCTTTGTCTAAAGTCACTGAGGTTCTGTTTATTTAATTTTTAATTTTATCCTATCTTGTAATTATTATTTTTTCTTTCTGTGCTTCAGCCATGTCTTCAAAGTCATTGATTATTTCTTCTTCAGTGACTAATTGATATTAATAAAAAAATAGTGAATTTTTAAAATTAAAAGTTCCATTAAAAAAAATCCTTGATGACAATTCTAATTATGTTAATCTTTTCCTTTAAATCCTTGGCAATATTTATAAAATCTGTTTAATGTCCTTTTTAAAGTTCTGTTTCAAGAACTTATTAAAGTCATTCCATCATCCCTGTCATTTCTGGTTTGTTTCTTTCATCTGATTTTTCTCCTAGTTGTAGGTCACATTTCTTGCTTTTTGGAGTTTTTTGTTGAATGCTGGATATTATAAATCTTATGTCATTTGAACGCTAGATTGTGTTGCTTTCATTTAAGAGTGTTCACCTTTGTTCTGGAAATCTGAGTTTCTTGACAATCAGCTTGATCCTTTTTAAGATTTTTAGCTTTGTTAGGACAAATTTAGAGAAGTAGCCTTTAATCTAGGGTACTATATCTCAACCTCAGCACTATTGACATTTGTGGCCAGATAATTCTTTGTTGTATGTGTGTGTGTGTGGTGGTGGGGAGAGTATGGGGTACTGTCTTGAGAAGTAAGACATTTAACAGCATCCCAGGTCCCTATTGGATAACAGTTATACCTTTTTCTTCCCACAGTTGAAGCAACCAAGAACATGTCTAGATGTGACCAAATGTTGATTGGTGGACAAAATTGTCCTTTGTTGAGAACCACTGATTTGGGCCTTGTTTATCTCTACTACCAGGGTGTGATGATAATAGGTTCCCTACTGAATTCCCTGGTTGTTCCACTAAGTATTTATGCTTCACTCTGCTGGTTGTAAACTGAATGCCTTCCATGTTCATATGAGCTACGGGAATTTTCAACTTCTAGCTCCTGGTTATTTTCTGCTTATCCTTATGGAGTTTTACCCTTTGAATGAACAGTAACAATGATCTTTAAGAACAGGATGGTTTGTGTGAAAATTATGATGAATAATTTCTCTACCTCAATGCAGAACAAAGGAAATAGAATGATACTAAAATAAAGTGAGTATTTTCTGTGGAATACTAAAATACTGGAATACGATATGGAGAGAGGTACAAGTTTTACTTCTCTTCATTTATTTATTCAAAAAATATTTAGTAAAAAATAATGTATACACACATACACATATCCTCCTCCAACCCACATACACTATGTGTTTTCTATATGTTCTAGGAAAATAGCAATGAACAAGACACCAATTAAGGTGTTTAAATCTCTTATAGAGAACAGTAAGGCCCAGAAGAAGTCAATTACCATGAAACAGTATGAGTAGTACTATAACAAAAATAACTTTTTATTTGATAGAAAATGAGCATAGTAAAGCAATATTTAACTAGGGCTGGCATATTAGTAAACATTTCCAAGACAAAGGGACCATTGAACTGAATCCTAAAATGGACAAATGTAGAAGGTATTCAATTGGGAAAGGAAAGCAGGAGCCAAATATAAAGAAGTAGAGAAAACAGTTTGGCTGGAGAAATGCAAGTGGACTGACACGGCTGAAAGTTAAGAAACTGTAGCAGGAAGGTGGTGAGGCTGTAAATGCAATCGGGTGTCAGATTTGTACGTCCTTCTCCGTCATTCTAAAATGCTTAAAGTTTGTTCTGAAGGCAATGGGTAACTCCTGAAAGCCTTGGAGTAGGAAGCATAATGTGATTAGATTTAAATTTTAGTAAAAATTATTTCAGACTGATTGTGCAGCATAAATAAAAAGGAAGCCTTGTGTAAGGCTCATATTCTTATCAAAAAGACCTCTGTCTTTTAACTTCAATCAAGCTCAAGTGCTCTCTAGATCTGCTGTATGGCTGTCATACTACGCCTCGCTCTTTTTGCTTTTGTGGGTTGGGTTTACTGTTTTGTGGATCACACAATTTCCTCTTGCTGGATTGTATCCATTATCTTTTTGTACATAAGTGTTCTGAGAAGTCAAAACTTGTTTGATTTCTGTTCCTTTCATTTAGCATAGCAATTAATTTCCTTTCTTTCTTTCTTTTCTTCTTCTTTTTTTTTTTTGGCAGCTGAACTGTTTGGGGATTTGAACCTCTGACTTTGGTATTACAACACTGCACTCTAACCAAGCTAACTGACCAGCCCCTTATAGCAATTAATTTTATCAGTATGCACCACTATGTGTGTCTTTTCCCATTATCTTATTGCTCTGTTAAATTTCTTGACCTATGAATTCAAATCTTTCCTTGGCTAATCAATGATTATTTTTTAATATAAATTTAGTTATTATTTCAATTTCTTTTATTTTTATTTTCTTAATTTCTAAGACCAAATCTTCCAGTATTGTATCTTTGATGTTCTAAAGAGTTTATATTTTCTCTTAATATTTCTTTTGGACATTTTCTCAAATTTATCTCCAAATAAATGATTAAACGTAGCTAAGTTTTTTGTCTGCCTTTTATAGTTTATGATGTTAATTTAAATCTTGCTTTTGAAATAGTAGTGTTTGGTTTTTGTTGACACCTTTCCTATCTCATCCTACTTACTTTATGGTTTTGTTTGTCAGTCAGCTTGATAAGCACATGCACATACACAGACATACAGAGCTTTATTAACATACAATTGATATATGATAAATTACGTATGTTTAAAGTCTATAATTTGTATGTATGCACCAATTAAACAATCAGAACAATCAAGATAATGTACATCTTCATCATTTCAAGTTTCCCAGTGCCTCACTCTAATTTTTCCTCCTTCCACCCCTAGGCAATTAGGAATCCGATTTTTCTCATTGTAGATTAGCTTGCATTTTCCAGTTTTATATGAATGATTTATATAATATTTACTCTTTTCTTTTCTGACTTTTTCTCATTCAGCATACTTATCCTAAGACTCATTTATATTGCTACATGAATAATAGATCATTTTTAAAAATTACTAATTAGTATTCTATTGTACAGGTATGCCAGAATTTGTCCATTCACCTCTTGAAGGATTTTTGGGTTGCCTCTTCTATTTGGCTACTGTAAATAAAACTGCTATAAACATTCATGTCAAAGACGTTGTGTGGACACACGCTTTATTTCTCTTAGGTAAACAGCCAGAAGTTGAATAGCTGGGTCATATCTTTGGTGTTTGTTAAACTTTTATGTAAACTTCCAGCTGTTCTTCAAAGTGGCAGCATAATTTTACATTCTTACCAGCAGTGTATAAAACTTTAATACTCCACGTACTTTACAATACTTAGTATAGTCAGTCTTTTATATTTTAAACATTGTAAAAAGTGTATAATGGTATTTCATTATTATTTATTTTTCTTTTTCTCTCTCTCTCTTGCTTGGTTTTCTCTTTTGTTGACTTCCTGTGTGATTTTCATTATTTTCTTTCCTTTGATTATTTTGGTTCTTTTAGTTTCTTTCTAATTTCTTAGTTTGCTTTTCTAGTTTTTTAAGGTGGAAGCTGAGATTATTTATTGAGGTCTTTCTTCTCTAATATAGGGGTTAGTGCTATAAATTTCCCAGTAATTACTGCTTTAGCTGCATCCTACAAAATTTAAAATGTGGTACTTTCATTTTCATTTAGTTTACAATACTTCTTTAAAATTTCACTTTTGATTTACCTTTGACCCATTGATTTTTAAGAAATGCATTAGTTTCCAAATATTTGTGGATTCTAACCTTTATTTCCTGCTACTAATTTTTATTTTAATTCCACTGTGATCAGAATCAAATTTTATATGGCTTGAATCCTTTTAGATATATTGAGAAAGTTTTTATAACCCAGAATATTATTTACTTTGATAAATTCTCCATGTGCTCTTGGAAAGGATGTCTATTATTCTGCTGCTCTTGTTTGGAATATTTTATCAATATAAATTAGGCCAGGTTGATTGATAGGTTGTTCAAGTCTTCTATATCCTTATTGATTTTCTATCTCTACTTATACTATTTGTTATGAGAGAGAAGTATTGAAATCTCCAACTATAGTTGAGGATTTGTCTACAACAGGATTTCTCCTTGCAGTTCTATCTGGTTTTGCTTCAGGTATTTTTAAACTTTCCTATTAAATGCATATACGGTATCATTATATCACCTTGGTGAACTGACTCTTGTCATTATGAAACAGTCCTCTTTATCCCTGGCAAGAGACTCTGGTCTGTAGTCTACTTCGTTTGAAGATAAACAGCCACTCCAGCTTTCTTTGGTCAGTATTAGCTTGAAATATATTTTTTCAACATTTTATCTGTACTTGTGTTTTTATACTTAGAGGACATTTTTGTTTTGTTTTGTTTTTAGGCAGCATATGGGTCTTGTTTTTAGCCCAATCTTAATAATATGAATATTGACAGAAGTTTTTAGACTACTTGAACTTAAAGTTACTGTTGATAACGTTTGATTTAAACTTGCCTTTATACTGTTTGTTTTTTATTTGTCCCATCTGTACTTAACTATTATTTCTCTCTTTTTTCTGGCCTTCTTTGTATTGAGTGTTTTATTCCATTTTTTCTTCTTTGTTGGTTAGGTAGCTGCAATTTTTTGTTGTTTTAATTTAATGGATGCTTTAAGATTTATAGTATAAATCTTTACTCTTTAAAGTCTACTTTTGAATAATGCTATACTGTTCCATATATAGTATAAGAACTTTAAAACTGTATACTTACATTTCTCCCCTCCAGACCTTGTGCTGTTGCCATGTATTTTATTTCTACGTATGTTTAAAAACAACCCCCAGAATACTATGTTTGCTTTAAAATACTGCTTATTTTTTAATAAAAAAAAAAATCATTACATTTATCTATGTTGGAGGTATAATTCCTGTGCTTTTCATTCCCTTATGTAGATCCAGGGTTTCAGTATGGTACCATTTTCTTCTGCTTAAAACACTTCTTTTAAGGTTTTTTTCTTGTCTTTTTTTTTATCACAAGACAGCTGGTGATAAATTATTTTAGCTTTCATAAGGCGAAAAAAGTATTTTATCTAAATATTTGAATGATATTTTTCTAGGCAAAGAATTCTATTTTTTTTTTTTTTAGTACTTTAAGATGTTGTTCCACTGTCTTCTAGCTAGCTTTTCTAAGAAAAATCTAGTACTATTCTTACCTTTGATTCTTTGTATATAACATGACTTTTTTCCTTGGGCTGCTTAAAGTTTTTCCCCTAAACACATGTATAGTCACATTGTCCATAGTTCATTGATGTTATGTTCAGTGTTTCTTAATCTTTTTCTTTCTCTGAGTTTTATTTTGTTATTTTTTATTGCTATATATTTAAGTTCGCTAATCTTTTATTCTGCATTATCTAGTCTGGTGTCAATAGCATCTAGTGTCTTTTTCATCTCAGTGGTTGTAATTTACAACTCAACTTTGGCTCTTTCTTATAACTTCTATATCTCTATTGAACAAGTTCAATAGTTCCTATAGCTTCTTGAATGTATGGAATACAGCCATCACAACTGTTTTGATGTCTTTTTCTATCACTAGTAATCATTTATGGGTTGATTTCTATTTATTGATTTTTCTCTTAATATTATGAGTTGTATTTTCTTCATTCTTTCCATGCCCGGTAATCTCAGATTTTATGTTAGACATGAATTTTGCGTTGTTGGATGCTGGGTATTTTTATATTCCCATACATAGTTTTGAGGGTGTGTGTGTGTGTGTGTGTGTGTGTGTGTGTGTGTGTGTGTGTGACCCATTAGTTATATATTAGTTAAATAGGACCCTTTGATCCTTTCAGTTCTCACTTTTAAGTTTGCTAGGCCAAATTAGAAGTGCATTAAACTAGGTTTAAATTTTTTTTCACTGCTGGTGAGGTAAGACTTTCCTACTATACAAAATGTCCCCTGAAGTAAGATGGTTTGAATCTGGATAGCGATTATAATTTCTGTTTTTAGCTGTGTGTGATTTCTGGGCACTGTTTCTTCTAATCTTTTTGTGTGATCCATTCCCCAGTTCTTGGGTATTTCCTCACATGCATGTACTGGTGAGTAATTCATTGAATTCTCTAGGAGACTTTCTGTAGATGTATAAAATTCTCTCTTTGTGCAGTCTTCTTTTTTCTCTGCACTTTTGTCTTGTGTACTCTAACCTCCCTGGCTTCCCCAGATTCCAAGCTCCATCACCTCAACGCACAGAAACTGGACTCTGCATGGATTTTCCCATCCTGCACTGCTCCTGGAAACTTTTTCTAGGCAATAAGCTGGATAAATGATTGGCTCAACTCCTTTATTCCTATCTCACTGTCCTTCATTTCCTGATGTCCAGTGTCCAACAGGTGTGGTTATATAATATATTTGGCTTAGTTTTTCAGTTCTTTGTCCTATTTTTTTTAAAGTCCTTAGCTTCATAGAATTTTTTTTTTTACCTTTTTGTCTTTTTCCGTGTCCAGCAATGGATCGCAACCCTCAGTGTCGCCCCCGTACCAGACCAGGACCGGCAACGGGATCGCAACCCTCGGTGTTGCTCCCGCGCCTCGCTCAGCCAGTGAGTGGGAACCGGTCTGTATGTGGGATCCGAACCCTCGGTGGGAGCGCCGCTGCGCTTCCCAAGCGGCGCACTATCACAGTGCGCCACCGGGCCGGCCCCAGCTTCATAGAATTTACTTGAGTTTTATGGAAAACAGAAAGTATGATTCCTAAAATACCATTTGATTTGCATAGTAAATCATGTTAAAATTTATGCATTTTCTTAGCATCTTGAATGTGATGTTCTGTGCTTTGTATTGATAAGTGTTTTCATAAGCTTATTATTTTTTTTTTTACGATGTGCTCACCTTTAAAATAAAGAATGCTTAATGAAGACTGGTGCACATATGTGTGACCAGTTTATATCCTTTTGATTTTCTCATGGTTTTGGAATCATAATCCTGGAGATAGAATGATAAAATTAGAAGCAAAGGGCATCTCATCTTCGTTTTCTCTGCACCCTGTTTTTCTCTATCTTAGGTGACACCACTACTTCAAGGCAAAAATAAGTATCTGTCTTTGTATTTAACACTACCTTTGTGCCAGAAATACTCTACAGATAGGCTTAGCCTACTTCTTAGTGTCTTTGTCCATTGACTTAAAGATAAGCCTGTACTGTCCTGACAGATTTAGATGCTGCTGAGGTAAAGCAGCCAAATGAAGTTCAATTATAATTCTCCCATTCTCCCATGAACTTTTTTATCCCACTTATTTTAGGGGGAGATAGCTGTCTCTCATGAGATCATGCTGTGATGTATGGGAGAATAGAGTCCCTCCAACTTTATATCAAGAGATTTAGCATATGCATTGCATCTTTCAGAGTCTTCAGAGTTGATACAGGTATTTCTAAATTATTGGTATTTAAATCTGGATTTAATGTGAGGGTTGGATATCCAAATACACATTGCTTCTTTTCTAGCAACTGTTTAAAGATTTAAATGGCTAATTATATCTGAAACTTCAGGGGGATAAAAATTTTCCCCTTTGGATACTTACAAGGTAAGGCAGGAAAGGAAAGAACATCGAGAAAACAAAATAAATGAATAAATGTAGCATAACTAAACACCAAGTTTCAATAACAAAAAGATAAATGCTATTCCAGAAAGAGCCAATGATACTTTGAGAGAGTAACATAAATAATTAAATAATATTAACCTCTAGGCAAATCAATAAGAAGTTATTCTATTTCTATCCACTCACAGCAAGAACTCTCCCAGGAAGAAGTGAACTGATTGAGGAGATGTTAAACTAAAACATGGTTGCTTCACGAAGAGATGGCAGGTGAAGTGTATTGAACAAAACATTACTCTTTTGGCCATTGGCTGTTTAAAGGGCACTGTAGGCAATAGATATGCTTCCCATTAATCTAAACTACCCTGTTTCATCAACTTCATAAAAGAGAGGGTAACAATATTTTTTGTTCAAATAGGGAATGACTTGAGAATGGAAGGCAGCGCTATTAAAAGTTACACCAGACATAAATAAAAACTGGATCTCTTGTGAGCAAACAGGATATAGTCACCATACTAAAACAGTATTTTGATTTGGATTTTTCCAACTCAAGAAACAACTAGAGCTACTTGTGGCTTATTAGATAAAGTGAAAACTTTTCTTTGTGGTTTTCTGGGCTCTTCATAATCTGGTTTCACTTCACCTATCTATTACTTCACTGCTGTCAAGCTCTCATGGAAGAGAAGAATTAACATGAGCTCTGCAGTGTGACCGCCAAAGTAATGAATCATGGCAACCTTCCACTTCAGCCACAATCTCAGTGACGATGAGTGTCAGGCTATTAGCTTCAATGTGAGGATAACGATGGATGATTTTTTAGGTTCCTATCAGCATGTGATTTAGGACACTTCTTTTCTACCAAGCCAGAGGAGTTGAAAGGCAAGATCTCATTTTCCTGGGGTAAGACAATTGATATAATCTGGGGATGATCTTGAGCAATAACTAAGAAGAATGTGTGGCTTCTAGGGAGTAGAGTTCAGCTCACCATATTATCAAGAGCTCAGAAGGATGTCAGGGGACAGCCCATTCGCTGAGGGCTGAGAGTCTCAGGTCTGATTTGAAAATGTGAATCAGACACGGTAAAATCAAATATAAACATTGGTCTAGAGTATTTTTGTAATAGTGTATGTGAGAGCAGAATATATGGGAAGGATTTAGCTAGGTCGCCAGAGATGCCTTGGGATTACTCATTGTGCAGACTAGCAGTTTTACAACTAGTAGGGTTGAGTCAAATGATGAACACACCTGAGGTTACTGATAACCTCTCTACCCTCTTTGGCTTTGACTTTAGATTTGGAACTTGCAGGTTGCTTGGGGATAAGGGTGAAATGTATGTCTAAGAAATTAGTAAAGAGGAAACAAGACAGGAGCTAACAACATCACAATTTTGGGCAGAGGGCATATACTCAAAACCTACCTAGTGATGCTTTAATAAAATAATTTAGAAAGCTATTTGGGCTTATTTGAGTACTTGCAAGTTCTATTGACAATGGGCATTTTAAAGCTAGCTGCTGATTACCGACCTATTATTATTATCTTAAGAAGCACTTATTAGTGATGAAAGGTGTACAGATTTAGTCAGACTCTTATCTTCCTGTCGGAAATCTTAATGTTGGATCCTCCTAACTTCCAACTGGACTGTGAACATTGATTATTCTCACGACCTACACAGATTTGGGAAATGGTCTTAAATTTCTATTGACTGTGTAGAATGGGGAGTTACCCTATTTAACATGACAGAACGTTGCATTACCTACATTGGCACTTCTGCAGGTTTCCAGTATTGCATTTCTATCTTATTGCATTCAGTTAGAAAGCCATTAAATAAGAGGAAATGCACCTGCATTTGAAAGGATGGGTCTGTTCGTCTCAATGAATAAGTTTTAAACAATCCCTAGTAAATTCTGAAATTGACTGTGGTTTATAGTTTTTTTTTAATGTTCTGCTTTTCTTTGTCCTCTCTAATGAATACATTGTAGACATTGCACTAAAATTAAAGGATTCATCCAATCTCTGACTTAGGCTTTCCAAACATTTACTTATATGTTGGAAAGTTGTCAGAATTGTTTCAATTCAGGAAACTGAGGGAGACTTGTTGGAGTACTCATTGCATGAATAAAAATAAAATATTTAGCCATTTTCTGAAAAGCATTAGATATTTCAGAGCATTGGACACCTAAAAATGGAAACTGAGGGCAGGGGAGTTGGAGATGTTGGATTTGTTTTCTTTTCTGGACATTTGAAGTCGAATTTGTTTTTGAAGTACTATTTTTGTGGCATTCATACTTTGCCTTATTATTGTCCCACATTAGTACATAAATTTGCAAATACTTCTTTTTTTGGATGTCCCATACTTGCCAGGTAGGTTCATATATGACCTTATAAACGTTGCATTTTTAGGCTAATCCCTAATTTTTTATATTTTATTTTTTTTCCACATGGAATATCAAATTCATTTTTGATATTAATGATGCTTTTTAAAAATATGTTTTTCGAGTTTTAAAATTTATTGTATCCTCTATAGGATAGTTAGTTTGATAGTCAAGCAACATTGTAAAATTGGAAGGGCAATTATTTTCTCTCTGTTGTATAGATGAGAAAACAGTCACACACTCAAAATTAATAACCCACTCATGTTCACACAGCTATTATAACATGGAGTCAGAACTCAAACTTGGCACAATGGGGTCTCATATGTTCTCGCACTTATAATTTACTTAAAAATGAATTGATGAAACTTTAATATGTGTACATGTGTCATATTTGAAAACTGATACTAAATATGTTGAACATAGGAAATAAAGAATGTGTAGTGGTTAGGAGCATTCCATTGGAGTATCAAAGATCTGAGCGTGAATCCTTTCTTTGGTACTTACCAGCTCAGTTACCAAGCTACTTTAAACATCACACTTAAAATGAGCACAAAATTCTTTCTAACCTCATAGAATGATTATGAGAATTAAAGAACATAGTGCATATAAGTGACCAACATTGGTAAACACTTAAAAGTTATAGCTTTTGTTAATGTTTGAATCTAATATAATTGGACATGTTGCTGTAACTTGGCAGTGGTTGTGGATAGACTAAGATCTGAGTTTTTCTTATACCCACTGAAATCCCCCTAGCTTGGAAGACTGGTAACCTTGCTCAGCAAATTTTCTAGCACTCACTATTATAATCATTCCTTTGGTACTTGCTGTGAACCACGTGTTATTTTTTTCATGTATTACTGCCTTTTCTCTTCAACTAAGTTTTGCTCTTTGGGTCATCTCTAATTTTGTTTTATTTTCTTCTAGCAATTATAGCAGAAGAGAGGGATCTTACCTCCCTGCTACTATGCTATCTTATGGTTCACTCCTGAGAACAACTTACAGATGATGAATAAACAACTAGACATTATATACCAAGCAATAACTGCCAAGCAATATGTGCTTTCATGACTTTATACCACATATCTCTGATTGTCTTTCTTCACATTGGGTAAGTATGCTAATTTGGCTCAGTTAAAATCTCTAATGACTAAGAATGCTAAGAAAATTTGGAAGTGATTGAATTTACATATAACTGATTGGTTAAGTTTGTTTTTGTTTTTGTTTTGTTTTGTTACTAGGCCAAATAGGGACTTACAATAGATTTGCAGCTCATAACAGAAAAAAAAAGCTACATTTTTCCATACCGAGATTTTTGATAGGTGTTCTTAGTGCACATAATGTGTATGTATATTATATGATAGCTATGGTTATCATTTGCGCTGCTTGCTAAATATTTCTGGCTTTCAGTTTTTTTAAAGCATAATAGGATTGTAGTTCCTGGTCTCTTCACGGCTGAGTGAGACCAAGAAATATAAGTGGAAGTGACATGGATTCTTTCTGAGACAGAGCACTTAATTCCTTATGTAAGTGTTACCCGAATATCTTTCCTCCCTATGCCATGACACCCACCAGCATTGAGTAATGGCTTCACCATCATCCTGAGCATCTGGGTGCCCTACTCCAATATAAACTATCCTACCCTAGTACAGAAACATAGGGAAGTTGACATTGGATTTCCCTTCAGAGCAAAATGCTATTGTGTATAGTCAAGTGTACTCTACCTACATACCCTGACAAAGGGCATTAAGACACTGAAAATCAATCCTTCTAAGATATGCATGGCTGACAAATTCCTCCCTTGGGGAAAAAGAATGCAGAATTGCTGTGCCTGAACTGAGAGGAGGAATATGCACTACTGAGAATTAAAAACAATCTTTTTTCTACAAAAATTGAAATAAGTGTTCTTCCTGGTAAAGAAATAAAGAGACATATTGCTGGTACTTGAGGACCTCTTGTTAGTTTAGGCTGTTCATATTATTCTGTCATTTTGTGTTTAACACAAAACTATAAAGTGTGTGTTATTATCATCCTTTCACAAATCAGGAGCTTCAATATCAAATATGTTAAAAATGTTGCTCTTAATCAAATGACCAGCGAAAATTTGAACCACAGTTTCAATGCATACCTGGGTTTTGAATGAAACTCTTGAGTTTCTCTGTCAACTGAGCTGGTGGCTACTCTCCAGCAGCCACCAGAGGCCTGGACAAAATAGCACCAACAGGGGATTCACCTCCCAGAGATTACAAGCAGGAAAAGAGAGGAAAGCATGGCATACATTGGGGAATACGGTGTGGGTTACTTTACATTCACAGGCAAATGCCTGAAATGCCCATTTAAAGGAAGTAGAGGGACAGTTGGGAGTCCAGATGGGGGAAATGTCTAAGTTCCTAACTCTGCGCACTGGCTGGAGCAATTTGACAGTTGTATAGAACTGCAAACTGTGTGAATGGTGACCGATCCCTGCATCACAGTGGGTGCTGAGACAACAGAGAGTTTTAAGGATTCTCTACAACCTTTCTGATGCTAATTTCAATATATGCAGTTTATGTCACTCCATGTGGTTTCTCAGAACAGAGATACACCTGGAAATAAGATCTCCAAGGTTAAGTCATTCCCTTAAAATATGAAACATCCTTTGGGGAGAAAATATTTCAAAGATTATTTATCATCTCTAGACAACACTCTCAACAGAAGGTAAATTAACTTATGGAAAAGGGGTGTGGTTAAAAATCTAATACACTGGTGTGTCACTGAGTTCTACTGTAAGTCCCAAGGCTTATGATATTTTCTTAATTTATTACCTTAGATTTTTCACTCATGGAATCTAGTTCATCAAATTTCTGTTGCACCATGGTAATACTAGAGATGAAATAAAGCTCTCTATTTTAAACTCAAGAATTGTTTATCTTTAATCAACCTATTTCTGCTTAGATATAGCATGGATCCTTCTGTTACCTTTGCATATTGACAAAATTTATTCTGTTGCTATTGTGTACTTGTATTTTACATATAGGTGCTTTTAACTTCTTGAAAAGAATTCACATTCCTTAGAAACAGACACCTTCTCTTGTGTGCTTTTCTGAGCATCTGCTACTCAGTAACTTCTTGATTTATTTTCTGGACTTATAAATAAACTATGTTATAGTACTTGAGTAATCAAATTCTTGTTTCTTGCTTGGAATTATCCAGAACGGTTACTCAAGTTTTTTGTATTTACAGTGATTTATAAAATTTCAAACTCTTAGATGCTATAAAGCATGTTTTATGGAAAGTGAATTGCTTTCAGGATCGAATTAATGGGAAGTCACTGAAAGGTTTTAAAGACTTAAATAATTGATACCCAAATCTCAATATTGAGCCCTTAAAAATAAACATTTCCATTTAGACGTTACATTGGTTCCTCTTCAAACAGAATTTTATCATCCTTCCATCTCGAGTAATGGCTACTTCTGTGTTCCCTATATCAGTGAGTGACATCACCACACCCCAATTACCTTTGGAATTCATCTAGTCAATTTTCTATACTTAACTTTCCCCATATCTAATCAATGAATTAGAGCTTTTTCTTTTTTTAAAATATATTGCTTAAACTTATCCCTAACTTTTATTTTTTAACTTATGTTCAGAGCTAGACCTTAAGTCTTGCCATGAACACTGGAACAGCCTTCTAACTGGCCTCTTCTGTATTCTTTTCTCTCTGTGATACCAAACCAAATACATACATAGTCT
>NW_007733128.1:10050-75474 GCF_000696425.1 Galeopterus variegatus | reverse complement strand
ATTAGAGCTTTTTCTTTTTTTAAAATATATTGCTTAAACTTATCCCTAACTTTTATTTTTTAACTTATGTTCAGAGCTAGACCTTAAGTCTTGCCATGAACACTGGAACAGCCTTCTAACTGGCCTCTTCTGTATTCTTTTCTCTCTGTGATACCAAACCAAATACATACATAGTCTGGATCTGTTGTGAGGCACCCTCCCACAAGAAATGCACTTACACGCCCCTTGTGCAGAAAAGGGCAGTGTATTCACTCCAGCTGGCCAGTGTCCGTCTCCCAAGGAACAACCAAGGAAGAGCGGCCTTGGTCCTTGGTCTTGTGGGGTTTTTAAAGGCAAAAACTACATCCCATTGGCACACGGGTTTGTCCAGGTGCACAAAGCCAGCTAGGGAGCTAGGTCACAGAGGTCGAGAATGAGCCCTTCGAGCAATCAAGCATGTAAGTTTTCATTGTGTATGGTTCCTGTTTCCATGGAATAATTCACTGTGTATGGCTCCTGTTTCTATGCAATTGTTTTTTGTTTCCATGAGAAGGTCAATAGTTTCTCATGCAGAAGGGGGGATAGTCTGCAGGTCAGACAGGGGACAAAATGGAGTTACTTAGGTTAAGCAAGCAATTCTACAGAAGCAGATGACGTAAGTTATGAGGGTGTAGGGAGCTCTATTTCAGATCCAAGTGGCTAGACTATTGAAACTCACAACATATCATTCTCTTCTGGTGTTTCTCTAACCTTAATGTAATAAACTGTCAGGTATTTTGTCAATCATGGGTTTTTCTCTTCCTTGAGGGAATAGGTGTAACCCAAGCTTCGAAAGTCCTGCCCCTATCTTTAAGAGTTCACTTTTCCAATGCTGTGAACTACACTTTTGTATTCATAGGAACTCAGGTGATAATAAGCTTAACTCCTCAACACAATTATAAACTTTCCTTGACTTATTCCCAGAGAATTTTTATATGAACCAACAGAATCTAAACTTAAATTAACTTGGTCTGGGTTTTATGTTATATATAAGAACAGGCATATTCCCTCTTCTGTTCATGATTTCAAATAATGTTCAGTTCACCAAGCTCACCAGATAATTATATTGAATGAGCATAAATTGACACCATAGAATAAAAGAACAGTCATTACTTCAGTGGCACTTCAAGTGTCCTATTATGTCATCTCTTTTTCTGAAGCAATAAATCCTAGCACTATATCATCCAATGATCCATTTTAATTTCCCTCTGTGGTTAGCCTGCACTTTCATGCAGATTTTACTATGTTTTCTAAACTCTAACCTACTTCTTAAATAAATTTTTCATCTGTTGTCTCTTATATAGCTGGCACAGTTTGCCAGAGAGGTATTCTTATCCCTTCCTTCATTTATTATTTTTTCCTTTCCAGTGCTTTTCTATTTTATTTTAAAAATCAAAACCTGATATTTTTGTGTGAGTGGATGTACTCAATTAAAAGTTGATCCTATTCCACTTTGTAATTTGTTTCCTTTCTTATGTGTACACAAAGTTTTAAGGGCTCCCTTGCTCTTTCTTTGAGTAAACATAATTTTTTTTTTTTTTTTTGACCAGTAAGGGGATCACAACCCTCCGCATGGTGTGGTCTGCACCACGCTCAGCCAGTGAGTGCACTGGCCATCCCTATATAGGATCCGACCCTGCAGCCTCGGCACTACCAGTGCGGCACTCTCCCGAGTGAGCCACTGGGCCAGCCCCTAATTTTCACTGTTATCGTATACTAGGCACAGTACACTTTTATTTGTTTCAATCTCAGAATTTACAATGAGTTTATCATTTTTTTTCTCTTCTCCTTTTTCTTCTTTATAAAGCACAAACTAGCCAGCATTTACAATTATATTGCCAGTTTTCAATATGTGGCACCAATATTTACTCAAAATATGACAATGGGGCAATCATTTATTTAATCATTCTATTATTTACTTTTTTATCTAAAAAGCAGAAGTAATATTATTATTGACCTTATGTATTTGTCGTGGCTAATGTGATTTCCTTGGCCTTGATGGCAATAGATGGGAATAAAAAAGGAGAGATAAAACAGGTAAGAAATACTTTGAAGCATTTTCCAAGAGACGGCTGTATTTGGAGTTCGCTTTTCCAATGCCATGAACTACTCTTTTGTATTCACAGGAACTCAGGTGATAATAAGCTTAACTCCTCAACACAATTATAAACTTTCCTTGACTTATTCCCAGAGAATTTTTATATGAACCAACAGAATCTAAACTTAAATTAACTTGGTCTGGGTTTTATGTTATATATAAGAACAGGCATATTCCCTCTTCTGTTCATGATTTCAAATAATGTTCAGTTCACCAAGCTCACCAGATAATTATATTGAATGAGCATAAATTGACACCATAGAATAAAAGAACAGTCATTACTTCAGTGGCACTTCAAGTGTCCTATTATGTCATCTCTTTTTCTGAAGCAATAAATCCTAGCACTATATCATCCAATGATCCATTTTAATTTCCCTCTGTGGTTAGCCTGCACTTTCATGCAGATTTTACTATGTTTTCTAAACTCTAACCTACTTCTTAAATAAATTTTTCATCTGTTGTCTCTTATATAGCTGGCACAGTTTGCCAGAGAGGTATTCTTATCCCTTCCTTCATTTATTATTTTTTCCTTTCCAGTGCTTTTCTATTTTATTTTAAAAATCAAAACCTGATATTTTTGTGTGAGTGGATGTACTCAATTAAAAGTTGATCCTATTCCACTTTGTAATTTGTTTCCTTTCTTATGTGTACACAAAGTTTTAAGGGCTCCCTTGCTCTTTCTTTGAGTAAACATAATTTTTTTTTTTTTTTTTGACCAGTAAGGGGATCACAACCCTCCGCATGGTGTGGTCTGCACCACGCTCAGCCAGTGAGTGCACTGGCCATCCCTATATAGGATCCGACCCTGCAGCCTCGGCACTACCAGTGCGGCACTCTCCCGAGTGAGCCACTGGGCCAGCCCCTAATTTTCACTGTTATAGTATACTAGGCACAGTACACTTTTATTTGTTTCAATCTCAGAATTTACAATGAGTTTATCATTTTTTTTCTCTTCTCCTTTTTCTTCTTTATAAAGCACAAACTAGCCAGCATTTACAATTATATTGCCAGTTTTCAATATGTGGCACCAATATTTACTCAAAATATGACAATGGGGCAATCATTTATTTAATCATTCTATTATTTACTTTTTTATCTAAAAAGCAGAAGTAATATTATTATTGACCTTATGTATTTGTCGTGGCTAATGTGATTTCCTTGGCCTTGATGGCAATAGATGGGAATAAAAAAGGAGAGATAAAACAGGTAAGAAATACTTTGAAGCATTTTCCAAGAGACGGCTGTATTTCTAGTTTCTAAAATAAATTTTTGGTTTACTGTACTAGATAATCGTTTTGAGTGTTATGATTTCAACATCACATCTCTGTCTATGTATGAGTGTACTTTCCCACTAGAAATCACCCAGCTGATTGACTCCAATTCTATTCACATTTAGGTAAAGTTACTCAATTGACATGATCCAGTAAATTGCTGTTACATCTCACCTTTAGTTTCCTTTTAGCTACAAGTATCTTGTAAACATTATCAAGTTCTTTGCTAATACTTATGTCTACCTGGTATTTCTATATGTACCAATGAACTATATTTCCCAAGAAAATAAACGGGGTTAATGTGATATTATTCAAGTCAACTCAAGCTTATGCCTAGCAATTCTTGATTCTACAACCTTTTCTAGTACCAACGTTAAGTGATCCAGTGTTTAGCCTATTTACTCTGGTTTCAATCTCCATTGTGAGAATTAACATTATATCAATCAATTTTACAAACATTATTCTCCTATTTTCAATAGTGACTCAATGATCACTATTCAGAGATCTTTCTTACTAGTTCTTTCATGCCAGCATCAAATTTGTCTTTCGAGTGACTTGAAGTAATTTCAAAGAGTTAGGTGCTCACCTAAAATCTGAGCAATCTTGAGTGTAATCTTGAGAAACTGCCTCCTGTATTAGTGTTTACTTTGTTATTTTAGTCTAGTGTCCATTTTACTTGATGAGGAGACAAAAGCAAAATATGAATTAAAGTGCTCTGCTTTTCTATCCAATTTATCATATAGTGGCTTCAATCCCTCTTTGGAAAAAGCTCAGATATAAGTAAAATTAGTAAATCATCGCTGCTACATCCCAAGTTGAAGAACCATATTTTTTGACTGTCTTTTGTGCTGAAAATAACAAAAAGAAGAGTTTTTGTATAACTGAGTAATTTTGTGACCTCAGCTCGTTTGCAGGCATTAACATTAATTCTATGATTATTTTTATTGTATAATTCCAGGTTATATTTATCTTTGATTATCTTTCTACCTGTTTACATACCATTTTAAAATGTAAGCATACATTAACATTAATTCTATGATTATTTTTATTGTATAATTCCTGGTTATATTTATCTTTGATTATCTTTCTACCTGTTTACATACCATTTTAAAATGTAAGCATATTGATATGCAAAAAGTCCTTGCGGTTTTTACATCACATTAGATCTAAAGGATAAATCAAATTTCATTTATACTAATTTATTGTTTGCTCCTGGAAAAGTCAATGATTCTCTCAGAGCCTTAGTTTTATCATCTTTGATAAGAATGTAATAAAACATCTACCTCAACTTTTGATTTAAATTTCCATCTAGAGCTTCCATTCAAAGGAAAAGACCATAGGAACCCTTTTCTGCAGCTATTCTGGATAAAGTATGATAATGTTTTATATATATATCCAAACATGAAATCTAGAAAGGCAAGTCTTCACATGCTGGAAATTAAGATTTCAAAACCGTAGAATGAGAGGTTTTTAAAGCCCACCATAATGGTATCGAGAGAGGGTATACAAGTTAGAGAGTTTGGCTTTATATCAGTGAAGTAAAGTGGGGAGGGGAAATAGAAATAAAATAGTCATTCTTGCTTATTCTTTACTAAGCATGGTGAAGTGACCAGGAAGATTGTTTTATTATGTAAAATATAGAAGTTTAGTCTCATGTATTGTGGAGTATCTTTTTACCCAAATGAGAGTGGACATTTGATTTGATTTGACTTGGCTTGATTTGAACCAATGCAATTCTGTTGTTTTCTTTTAACATTTTAATATTTTGATAATATTAATATATTTTTATGTAAAACTACATCTACAGGCCTGAAGTGATTAAGTTGTTATGATCTAATATACGATTTTCCATTTATATTTATAAGTGACAGGGGTTTGGTTTGCATTATTATTACTTAGGTGGTCTTTGTCAGAAAATGTTGAAATGCTTACAATGGGTTTGCAAAAGGATTTGTAGAGCTTCCACAGTTTTATTTGATTTACATCAGCATATATACCACTGGGGTAAGCTGTTCTTCAAAGCTGAAAAAAATTGTCATATCAGGTTTCTGATGATGATTGTGGTATGCTGAGATCTAAGTTTTAAGGGGATTCCTGACAGTGGTAGTAGGTGAAGTATATTCTTTAAAGTCACACAGCTTGTAATCGTGGGGCCTATGTTACAAAATATACTTCCCCATGATAAATTCTAGATGGCTAAAGCATTTACCATAAAAAATTAAAAACTGAAGAATACATGAAACACTTATTTACTAATCTCAAACATAAAACAATTTTTAGATCTTTTTCTTTTTTCTCCTCTTTCCCCTTCTTAGATTTTTAAATTAATATATAATTCACATACTATAAAATTCACCCTTTTACAGTATACAATTCAGTGGATTTTAATATTCAAAAGTTGTGCGACTATTCCTAAGAATTCCAGAACAATTTTATCATCCCACCAAAGCAACACTATACATATTAGCAGTCATTTCACATCTCCCTATCCCACTCAGCATTGGAAATCACTAATCTACCTTCTATTTCCAAAAGGAATGAAAATCATCATGTTTCATAAAGGGATAACTGCCCTGCACTCCTATGTTTACTGCAGCTCTATTTACAACAGCCAAGATATGGAACCAACATAAGTGTCCATCAACAGTCAACTGAATAAGGAAAATGTGGTATATACACAATGGAATACGACTCAGCCATAAAAAGCAATGAAATTCTGTCATTTGCAGCAACATAGATGAGCTTGGAGAAAATTATGTAAGTGAAATAAGACAGACACAGGAAGAGAAATACCATATGTCCTCACTCATAAGTGGGAGCTAAGAAACAAAGACCACAGTAAAACATTGAACTTTCAGAAGAAGAGAACAAATCTATAGTTAGTAGAGGTGAGAAAAGGCGAGGAAGAGAAGAGATAGGGAGTAATTGGAAAAGGGACACAAAATGTAATTGCGATTTGTAAAGAGCTAAGAAACAAAGACCACAGTAAAACATTGAACTTTCAGAAGAAGAGAACAAATCTATAGTTAGTAGAGGTGAGAAAAGGTGAGGAAGAGAAGAGATAGGGAGTAATTGGAAAAGGGACACAAAATGTAATTGCGATTTGTAATGATGAACATACTAAAAACCATTGATTTGATCATCACTTACTGTACACAAATACTGATAGCCAACTCTGTACCCCATAAATATGTATAAATAAAAATAATAACAAAAAAATAAAGTAACATGGGGTATTTGTCTTTGGAGGATCTTACATATTATGCCCAGCTGTGCTTGTCCCATCTACCTAGGAGCTCATGAGAGGGGTCAGGTGCACCAGCAACTTCTTTTCTCTGGGTTATGCTCTCAATAGACCTTTTGTTTTACTTATCCCCCATGTTACTTTTGTATACATGACATTTCTTTTGATCTACTTGTCTATCCCTATTCCAAATACCATACTGTGTTAATTTTTTATTTGTAATAAGACTTCCTTTGTGACAGAAAACTCTCTTCCAACATGAATCTTCTTCCTATCATAATTTCCTTATCAATTTCTAACTTGTTGCATTAAAGGTGCTTTTTTACTCTGTTTCCATAGATTTTTGAAACAAGGTTGAACAGATAAATGCATACCTTCCTTTTTAAAATTCAGAAGGTATTTTAAGTTCTTTCGAGACTCAACAATATCTAAGTATAAATTATTAATCTTTGTATTCCCCATATAATCTAGTGAAGTATTTATACATTGTCAGTATTTAATAAAAGCTTTATGGTTATAGTAAGAGGTAATACAAGTAAATGCATTAATAAGAATATGAGCTGTAAAATCTTAAAGAGAAGCTTCTTGTGGGCTAGGGCCATTCCACTGTTGTCTTCTTGTCCCAGGCACCATAGAATAGTAAATCTGGAAAATATTTGATTAAAGTTAATTATTTTATTTGGAGTTTAACAGATATATATTTTTTTGCTACAAGTAACACAATACCTGCTGAAAGGTAGTTTAAAAATAGACTTATAATCTTGCCTAGAGAGATATTTGAAAGCATAGGTTTTCATATTTGGCTAATTCAACAGCTTGGCAATGTTAAGGTGTTAAGGAGTACCTCTCTGTTGTTGTTGTTGTTGTTATTATTATTATTATTATTAATTATTTGGTTCTCTTCTCACAGACCAATGTTAAGGTGTTAAGGAGTACCTCTCTGTTGTTGTTGTTGTTGTTGTTATTATTATTATTATTATTAATTATTTGGTTCTCTTCTCACAGAGGAATTGAACTTTGGACCGTATCATAGTTGTTAAAGCTCTGAGTTCATGTCTGCACATAACAATGCCCAAAAGTAATAAGAGCAGAGTTTCTCCTCATGTCGTCTCTGTTATCATGGACTAAATTAGGCCCAGATGCTCCCAGCTACCTTGTTTTTATGTCTGAATGGTCACACACACAGTCTCCTACCATTCTCTGGCCAGGACTACTTATGATTTATCTTAAGACGGAGTCCACCTTACCTGAGCACAATGCTAAGAGATACTGGAACAAAACCAAATTCCTTTACCGGTGAAAAAGAATGAAATGACTTTTAGATAGAAAATTAACCATTGTGGCCATATGGAGTTTTATATTTTCAAGTCAGCAGTATGGACAGCATAGCAAACATGCTGGAAAAAAAAGCTATTATTTAGGATTTTTTCTTATTTCAGTTTATCTACAGAGCTTTAATAATAAATGATTGTGTGTTACTTTCTAATGTCTTTGAATTTCTATAATTTAAACTGGTTGTTTAAAGGAGTTTGCTCCTAATTAGCAATATAACAACTTGTTTTTTTCCCACAAAGTTATCTTCTCAACATAAAACTGTGCTATTTCTTACTTGCTTCATAGAAATTTTAGGAAAAAAACCCATAAATTTACCAGAATGGCCTACGTTGTAGGGCTCCCAATAAGTAAAATATGTGTACACATTAATATATGTATACTTAATTTTCCACAGATAAAGCAGAACTTATCTATCCAATAATGAGTGTTTCCATCAACTTATTAATATTATCAGATTGTGCAGCTCTCTTCTGGGGTTTCTCTTTAGAAATTCTATTTAGGTTTTCTTTCCTTCTTTTTTTTTAATCTCTCTCTCTCTCTTTCTCTTTTTTTGGGGGGAGGGGGGTGGATGAAATGAAACAGAGTTCCTGAGGCCATGATTTAATTGATTCCCACGGTTAATTTGTGCACCCAGTAGTTATTTCTGAGCTAATCTTTTTATTAAGATTTTGGGGTCAGAAATAAGGTTTGAATAAAAAGTCATGTGACTTTTTTTTGCTTGTTTTCTAAGCTACTCCAAGAACAGTTTTCAGTTTTATGAAAGTAGTTCCAGTAAACTTTTGAGAAACAGTATCATTATTGGAACAAATATACAAGTTTATAGATTACAAAGTAAAAATATTTATTCAGGTATATTTGTTCTATCCTCACTGCTGTTAATCTGCCTACATTCTTCTATATATCTAACAAAATATATGTACTTTAACTATCTAGAATGTCCTTGCATTGATATTGCAGTTATTCAAATTCAAGGTTGATAAATGATCCTAAATATCTGCTGATCTTTTGCACTACTAAAAGTTGCCTGACAATTGGAATCAATCCAGTATTGTCTTTCCGATGAGCGTGCAATCCTAGGATATGGGATATGTGATGGACAATTTCTCTGAATATCCTTGCTGGCTTCATGAAATAGGCATCTGGGAATGTGCTGAGCTTGTGAAACAGGTAACCAAAGTAGGAAACGAATAAGATTTCTAACTTAAATTGTCTATTATGTGAAATGAACAAAAGTAGCTCCCATTTCCTGAATAAGGAATGATTTCTTTCCTTCTGTGAATTGGATGGCTATTGATATGAGAGAGGGAAAAAGATTCTAATAGTAATCTTTTGCTTATGAAAAGGAGCACTTCCAATATTAGTGTGAGCCATTGCAATTATAGAGTTGGGAAAAGAAACAAGTTGCTCTTTCTCTTTATTGAAAATCTGCCTTCATGTATTTTTCTAGTATCTCCTCATTCCCAAGAGGTAACTTGTGCCACTGAGGTGAGACTTACATTGTGTAAACCAAAATGGAAAAGGCAGCTTACTAGAGAATGGGCAAGAGTGGAGAGTTATGTGGATTTCCTTTCTCCTACTTGCTATTGTCTAATATGTGAATAGCTGCACAGGTACATGCACACATATGCAAACACACATGCATATATGAATTATTTTTCTCTAGTCTGAGTTTTCCATGTGACTTACCTGGCTAAGTTAATTTCATTTCCATTCTGTCTGTATTAGTCACACAAGTCCTTTTGTTGCTTTAATTATATCTTTTCCTATGAATACTGCATTTCTCCCTTTGTATGTCTACTCTCATTATGCAATTAAAATCTCACCTACATTTTTGTCTTTTACTATTTGTTGCTGTTTATAAAGTTTAAGCTTTCCTTCTGTATTACACCACAATTTCACTGTGGACAAGGACCAAATTTTTAATTTCTTAAAATTTCTTGTCTTTTACTATTTGTTGCTGTTTATAAAGTTTAAGCTTTCCTTCTGTATTACACCACAACTTCACTGTGGACAAGGACCAAATTTTTAATTTCTTAAAATTTTCCATGTTGCTTGGCATAGAGAGAGCATTCAAGAGTAATTCAACTACATTCCTCAGTGATGAGCGTTTTGAAAATGTGTAAATGATTATATCTTGACTGATTGTCCTCATAGACCCATTGTTTTCCTCTAGGGTGAACAAATACGTATTTTGAAAATGTATATACATTTATGCATGTGGTGAAAATGACATAACCATTTAGGAGTTTGGTTGTAAAGTTTTGGCTTAAAGATTTAAGTCATGTATACTCAGTATTTCCCTTGTATGTCTTTAAAGCCATCTCAAAGTACAAAGAAAAATTACTTTTATTACATCTCTCTCAACAAAAAATTCTCTCTCCCTCTCTCTCTCTGTACACACATAAACATACATACAGATACACACATACATGAGTACGTTTGTGTTGGCATTTGAACCATTTTGCCCGTAAGATAATTATCACACACCTGGAGAGAATTAGCGTTATTATTGAGTACTTTAAACTATTTTAAAATGTTTGTGCTTATTTGCAGTGTTTACTTAATTCTCTTTTCTTATTAACTCTCAAACTCTGAATATGCATAATGGATTTTTTCTTCCTATAGATTAAGTGAGATAGAATAGTTGCATCTCACATGTGGGTGTTATTTATTTATTTGTAGATTCATTTGCTTACTCAACAGATATCGACAGTGTCTACCTCAGACAGTTAGTATTCTAGATAATGAGGCAGAGAACACAGAACCGATCGAGGAGGACAAGGTTCCTACTCCCCTAAGCTTCATTGTACTTAGGAGACAAAAATAAACATACAAAGTAAGTAAATATCAAGCAGTGTTAATACTAAAAATAAAATTCAGTTGGGTTTTGTTTAGACTATGAGTGTTGTAGATGAGTCAATGTGAAGGTCCTAAGGCAGAAAACAGCCTTGGTGATTGTTGGAAGAGGAAAAAAAGCTACAGGCTGCTACTTGGGGAGTGAAGAAGAGAGTGGCTCTTGATGTGAACAAGAACATAAGCAGGTGTCAGATCATGTGAAGCCATTGGGGTTTCCAAGTAGGGAAGTGACATGATCAGATTTACATATCAGAAAAGAATACTCAGGCTGCTATGTGGAAAATGTATCTCAGGAGGATAAGAGCGGAATTAGTGCAATTAAGGAGCTCCCGTTGATTTTCGGTAATAGATGATCTGGCAGAGTCTAGCAAGTTGCAAATAGAGTTGGAGAGAAATGAAAACTGAGAATATATCATTAGGGCATTAAGTTCTTAAGTGAGCAGGAGGTTAAACTTGAGTAATTATGGTGTGAATGTACAGTAGCATCACATGACGTACTTACTGTCTTCATCATCATTGTTCATGTAAACACCAGAGCGGCTATGCTTATCATGAAACAGCTAAGCACAGCAATAGTGACAGGTGACCCGGAGAAGTTGTTGGAGAAACTGTTTAAAACTTCAGGGCCTCAGTGTTCTTGTCTATGAAATGGGGAATAAGTATATTGAAAAACATGTAGAGATAGTGGCAGGATCAATATATGTAAAGTGCTAACAACAGTGCCTGGTACTGATAAGAGCTACATAATATGATGACAATAATAGTTCTTTTTGTCTTTTTTTTTTTTTTTTTGTCTTTTTCCGTGTCCGGCAACGGATTGTGTTGCCCCCGTACCGGACCGGGGACCGGCAATGGGATTGCAACCCTTGGCCTTGCTCCCGCGCCTTGCTCAGCCAGTGAGCAGGAACCGGTCCGTATGTGGGATCCGAACCCTCGGGCGGGAGCGCCGCCACGCTTCCCAAGCGGGGCACTATCCAGTGCGCCACCGGGCCGGCCCAATAATAGTTCTTTTTGTCTTTTTTTTTTTTTTTTGTCTTTTTCCGTGTCCGGCAACGGATCGCAACCCTCAGTGTTGCCCCCGTACCGGACCGGGGACCGGCAATGGGATTGCAACCCTCGGCCTTGCTCCCGCGCCTTGCTCAGCCAGTGAGCAGGAACCGGTCCGTATGTGGGATCCGAACCCTCGGGCGGGAGCGCCGCCACGCTTCCCAAGCGGGGCACTATCCAGTGCGCCACCGGGCCGGCCCAATAATAGTTCTTTTTGAATGTTTGTTATGCAGAACCAATATGACTTCATGGAAAGATTCATGATTTTGAAACTAATAAACCTAAACCTGAATTCCTGTTCCACAATGCATCATTACTTCTTGGCCTTGAAAAAATTGTTAAACCTCTAAGACTGTTTCCCACTTATAGAATGGAGATATTAAATCACACATCATAGTGGTGATGTAAAGATTAAATGAGATGTTTGTACATCACCCGACAATGTGACTGGCACGTGTAAGAAACTTAAATATTAGTTACTGTGAAGATTAAATGTTTGTTACCAATTATTTTTTAAACAATAATAAATTTATTTGAGTTGAAGCATAAAATGCTTCTAAGAAAAATATTCATCTAGAGTAAATATTAGAGAAGAGCTCTATTCCTCAAAATTATATGTATTTATGAACATTATGTGACACACACTGTGTGTTCATACATATTTATTTATGAATTCCTAACTTTAAGGTTTATTACTTGAAAGTTTTCTTTTTTAAATTGAAAAATATTTAATTTACAAATAAGAATTGTATATATTCAAATTGCAAAGCATGATTTGGTTTCTACAATCAAATTAGTTAAAACATTCATCATCACCCATAGTTACCATTTCTGTGTGGGAGGGGAAGGGTTTTGTTGATTATTTCAATGCTCTGTTATTGAATTTCAAGTAATCAACAATATTATTAACTATAGTCACAATGTTATATATTAGATCACCAGAACTTATTTAATTTACCTTATGACTGAACATTTGTAAACTTTGACCAACCTCCTCCCACTTTCCCCAGTCCTTGGCCCTGGACAGCATTACCATTCTACTCTATGCTTCTATGAGATCAACTTTTTCAGATTCCACATGTAAGTGAGATCACACAGTGTTTTTCTTTTTACGTATCATTTCATTTACTTAGCAAAATGCCCTCCAGGTTCAACCAGGTTATCCCAAATTATAGGATTTTCTTCTTTTTTATGGCTGAATAACATTTTCTCATATATTTATACCATATATATATATATATTTTTGTCTTTTTTCGTGACCGGCAACGGATCGCAGCCCTCGGTGTTGCCCCCGCTCCTCGCTCAGCCAGTGAGCGGCCGGTCTGTATGTGGGATCCGAACCCTCGGTGGGAGTGCCGCCACGCTTCCCAAGCGGCGCACTGTAGCAGTGTGCCACCGGCCCGGCCCATACCATGGTATGTGGGATCCGAACCCTCGGTGGGAGTGCCGCCGCGCTTCCCAAGCGGCGCACTGTAGCAGTGCGCCACTGGGCCGGCCCATACCATATTTTCTTTATGCATCATCTGCTGATGGGCACTTAAAAGTTGTTTCCAAATCTTGACTATTGATGTAGTCCCACCAGCTTATTTTTGTTTTTGTTGCCTGGACTTCAGTGTTATATACAAAAAAAACCAATGTTAAAGAGGTAGTTTCAGATCTTACATTCAAGTCTTTCATTTATTTCAAGTTAATTTTTGTATATGGTATAGGAAAATAGTCTAATTTAGTTCTTTTGCATGTGGATAACCAATTTTCCTAACATCATTTATTGAGGAGACTCTCATTTCCCCATATTGTATTCTTGGCACTCTTGCCAAAAATTAGTTACCAGCTATGCATGAGTATCTGTTTTTAATGCTAATCATACTGTTTTGATTACTGTAGTTTTGTGATATAGTTTGAAATCTGGTAGTGTGGGGCCTTCAGGTTTGTTTTTCTTTCTCAAGATTGTTTTATCTATTCAAGGTTTTTTGTAGTTTTACACAGATTTTAGGATTATTATTCTATTTCTGTAAAAAAAAAATGCCACTGGGATTTTGATAGGGATTGCATTGAATCTGTAGATTGCTTTAGGTAGTATGAATATTTAAACAATATTAATTCCTATAATTTATGAACATGGTATATACTTTGTTATTTGGATATACTTTAATTTATTTCATCAGTGTTTTTGTTTTTTTTTTTTTTTAGTCTTTTTCGTGACAGATAAGGGGATCGCAACCCTTGGTGTAGTGTCGCCTGCACCACGCTCAGCCAGTGAGCGCACCGGCCATTCCTATATAGGATCCGAACCCGCGGCGGGAACGCTGCTGCGCTCCCAGCGCTGCACTCTCCCGAGTGCGCCACGGGGCCGGCCCTTCATCAGTGTTTTATAGTTTTTAGTGCATAGATTTTTCACCTCATTGGTTAAATTTATTCACAAGTCTTTTGTTCTTTTTGATGTTATTGTAAATGGTACTGTTTATGTAATTTCTTTTTTCAATAGCTCCTCTTTAGTATATAAAAACACAACTGATTTTGGTATGTTAAATTTGTATCTTGCAAATACTGAATTTATTTATTAATTCTAAGAGGTTTTTGGTGTAATCTTTAGGTTCTATGTCTAAGATCATGTCATCTGCAAACAGAAACAATTTTAACTTCTTCCTTACTGAATTAGATGCCATCTATCACTTTTTCTTGCCTAATTGTTTTAACTAGGATGTATGGTACTATGTTTTGTAGAAGTGGTGAGGGTGGGCACCCTTGTCTTCTTCTTGATTTTAAAAACAAGCTCTTGGCTTTTGACCATTCAATAAGATGTTATCTGTGGAAATACATATGAAATTTATGTTGAGGTACATTCCATTTGTATCTAATTTGCTGAGAGCATTTATACATTTTTTTTCACTTTTTTTTTTGCCTCTAATGAGATAATTGTATGATTTTTATCTTTTATTCTGGTAATGTAGTTTTTCACATTTATCGATTTTCATATATTAAATCATCTTTTCATCCCAGAGAAAAATCCCACTTGATCATTGTGAATAATTTTTTAATGTAATGTTGAATAAGATTTGCTAGTATTTTGTTGACAATTTTTGCATATGTTTTTCAGGGATATCAACCCCAAATTTTCTTTTCTTGTCCTTTTCTGCCTTTGGTATCACAATAATTCTGGCCTTATAAAATTAGTTTGCAAGTGTTCCCTCCTCTTCAATTTTTTGGAAAATAATTGAGAAGGATTGATATTAATTCTTCTTTAAATGTTTGGAAGTATTCACCCCTGAAGCCATCTGGTCCTGGGAACTTTATTATGAGTGATTCAATCTCCTTGCTCATTATTGTTCTGTTTACATTTTCTATTGTTTTATAATTTGTTTTTGGTAGATTGTATGTTTCTAGAAATTTATCCATTTTTTTCTAGACTACTCAATTTGTTAGCATATAATTGTTCTTAGTAGTCTCTTACAGTCCTTTATATTTCTGTGGTGTTAGTTGTAATGTCTCCTCTTTCATTTATGATTTTATTTATTTAAGTCCTATTTTTTTGTTGGTTAATCTACCTAAGTTTTGCTAATTTTGTTTATTTTTTCAAAAAAATGAACTCAGGGCCGGCCCGGTGGCGCACTGCTATAGTGCACCGCTTGGGAGCGTGGTGGCGCTCCCGCCGAGGGTTCGGATCCCACATACAGACCGGTTCCCGCTCACTGGCTGAGCAAGGCGCGGGGGCAGCACCGAGGGTTGTGATCCCGTTGCCGGTCCCGGTCCGTACGGGGGCGACACTGAGGGTTGCGATCCGTTGCCGGACACAGAAAAAGACAAAAAAAAAAAGGAAAAAAAAAAAATTGAACTCAGTTTCAGTGATCTTTTCTATTGTTTTTCTAGTCTCTGTTTTATTAATTTCTTCTCTAATCTTTATTATTTTCCTTCTGTTGATTTTTTGGCTTAGTTTGCTTTTCTTTTTCTCATTCCTTGTGGTATGAATTTCTTTGATTATGTGAGATATTTATTTTTTTAACATGGATATTATCACTACCTTTACTTTTAGCACTCCCTTTGCTGCATCCCATAAGTTTTATTATGTTGTGTTTCCATTGTAATTTGTCTCAAGATATATTTTCATTTCCCTTTTAATTTATTCTTTGATCCATTGGTTGTTCAGAGTGTGTTGTTTAATTTCCACATATTTGTGAATTTTCCAAAATTTATCATGTTATTCATTTCTAGGTTCATACTATTATATTCAGAAAAATTACTAGAAATTATTTCAATCTTCTTAAAGTTTTCAAGACTTGTTTTGTGGCTTAACAAATGTACTATAGTGTAAGATGTTTTTTGTGTACTTGAAAAAAATGTGTATGCCACTGCTATTGGATGGAATGTTCTATGTTAAGTCTATTTGGTCTATAGTGTTATTCACGTCCACTGTTTCTTTTTAATTTTCTGTCTGGGTAATCTATCCATTGCGTAAAGTGGTGCATTTAAGTCCTGTTTTATTCTTTTATTGCTGTCTATTTCTCCCTTTCATTCTGTTTATATTTGTTTCATAAGGTGCTCCAATGTTGGGTACATATATATTTACAATTGCTATATCCTCTTGATAAATTGACCTTTTATTATTATATGTCCAAGTGAGAGTTAACAGTATAATGCCCACCAAACTGACAGGGTATCCTGAGACCAAAGAATGAAGCAGTAAACTCCACATGTTACAACGAGTTAAATTGACCTTTTATTATTATATGTCCAAGTGAGAGTTAACAGTATAATGCCCACCAAACTGATAGGGTATCCTGAGACCAAAGAATGAAGCAGTAAACTCCACATGTTACAACGAGTTATTATTATTATTATTATTGTTGTTGTTGTTGTTGTTGCTGATATTATTGATGGGTGGTTACTTACAGGGACTGGGTGAAGTATTGATCCATTCTAAACTTGTGCAGCTGCTTTTTCAGCACTTTGGTAAGGAGAGTTAAGGCTTATAAGAAACTTGGAGACAAATAATGGAACTATGCCGAAGAGAGAAAAGCTGCAGAAGTGCAAGTTTCCCAGGAGCTCTGGAACCTCCTGTTGCTTATCTTTGGAGTTGCCAGGGTTAATCCCCTTATCAAGCATAATGTTTTACTCCTGTCTCTCCCTCAGTTGCTAAGCAACTTATGCAGGGGAAAAATTGCAACTATTGAAGCCGGAGCCCTGAAAGCCATGAAGATGGAGTGCATTCTAATCAGTGTTCCTACATTTAACCCCTGACACCTGAGTGACTTGCACAATTTTATTCACCAATCTTCTGCAAGGACCCTAGGGCCAGATATTGGGTAGTGATTTATTCTGTCAGTGTAGGAAAGGACCAACCTCAAATTCAATGTTCAGCATGTATCCATCCTAGTCCATCCCAAACATGAGAGGTTGTAGGTACCTTTGAAACATGAGTTCTCTGTTGAACTAAAGAATATACATATTGTTTTGTGTCATATAGGTTGAATAGGGCAGTGGTTTTGGGGTTGGTGATTAGGGTACCTAAAGGGTCCTTAGTGTGAGTTGTCACCAGCCCCACCCAGAGTTCTGTCAAAGGGGATAAACTTCCATGGCATCCCTTCTGAACTGGACATTGGCAGCAATCCATACACTTGGCAGTCTGATTGGTTGTGAGCTTCAGCATGGATGGCAGCCCAGAACAGAAAAGCATTCCCTGATATGGCAGGCAGGAACCTGAAGATGAAGAAACTAAGAGCAATAAGACAAATGTTTTTAATGATATTAGACAAGGTAGGTCTTCATCTAATAACATAGTTTCCATTTGATCCCTGTTGGTCAATGCCACTCCTGGTTTGGGCATTTTCCTGGGTAAGCAATACCATATCATTTGACTTTTGATATTACAAGTAGGTGCAACCATATCATAGATGGGCACTTTGGTTGGAACCCATAAAGGTATAATGACTTTTGTCCCCTTCTTTATGAATACTGGGAAAGCTATAGTGGATTGCATTGGGCCTCCATTTAAATAAAAAGGGGGATTAAGTGTGATGTCAGAAGAAAGGTCATTCCTACCTCTCTACCCCCTTCCCCCCATGGAATGAGAAGTCCAAACCACCTGGGAGGGTGATACCATTTAAGTTTCCAATCTGTTAATGTCTTACCATATGGGAGGTTCTGTGCCAAGTGCAGAACAAGTCCCTCATCCTGTCAGATGGATCACCGTCTTCCCTCTTGTATTTGTACTTTTAGAGCTCTGGTTGTTGGTGTGTTCTACAAGCTGGTCGTATGCAGACATGTATATTGTGGCAGCAGCATTTATTCCCTCTCCTGTACATCATGTCAGGTGAAATGAGTCCCTTGATTACTGTCTGTTTAGGCCAGGGTCCCATAATGTTTTCTGACTTGGTGTGTCCCTTTACTGTAGCAGTGTGATTTGACCCTTTACAGGCAAATGCCCGACCAAGTCCAATGGCAATGTCTGCACAAATCAGAATGTACTGTGTCCCTCAGATACCAGCAGGAGGCTAATGTAGTGTATCTGCCATCAAGTGTCAGGGCAAGTAGAATGCCCAGTATGTCCTGATATGTGTCTTATGGGATGTTGTCTCAAGCAAAACTGTGGACAGCTCTTGTCTAAAGCCTGAAGAGATCTCAATATTTTATGGGAAGATGTAGTCTCTTCACTGTCTCCCATGTTGTTCATGGGTCCCAATGGCCAGACTTATGATGAACCCAGTCAGCCATATCAGAGGGTGTTAGCTAGTCATCTAGAAAAAGAGCTTGGGCTCTAGCTAAGGCATCAGCCTCATGATTTCATAAGGCTGAGGAGTGAGCTGATACATGCCACACAGGCATCTGGGCTGTCTGCTGGGTGCACACTCCCTGTATGTCTCTCTGCAATTTGGCACCCTGTAGTGGCTTACCAAGTATTGTCCCTTTTTCATGGTGCCACTGTGGCATCCAAGTAGTCAGGCCTTTCCAAGCAGCCCAGCTGTCCATAACTATATTAAGCAGCATCAGCCTGTGGGTCAATATGATTCACAGTGCTTTGAATCCAGTTCAGCATACTGGATGCTTTGTTTGGTTCCCTCCTCAAAGTAGGTAATGTTAGAGTCTAACTGGATGGCAGAGGAATGCTAGGTGGATGGATTTTCCTGACTATTACCATCTGTATACCAGGTATCCTGGGGAGGGGTGTCTACATCTTCCCACACTTGTGGGAGAGGTGGAGCAATATCTGTTAGAGTGTGTGGGGGGAGCTGGATCCAAGCATATAACCAGCCCCAACAGCATGTGTAGTTCTTGTGACAATGGACTAGTGTTGTAAGAGCTTCATTATAGTAAGTAGACATGCCTTTTTTGTAATGTGCTAACCTGAACACAGGCACTCTACAGCTTCAAAAACATGTCCTTAATCCATCCACTTACTCTCAAGGAAGTGAACACTTCAACTGGCGAGTCAGGTGTCAAGTTTTCGATCTGCTGCAATGCCAGGTAGATGGCCAGAAACTGGTTTTCAATAGAGCTGTACCAGGTTTCTACACCTTTTTATAGTTGGGACCAGAATCCTAATGGGATACATTTTTCCATTTTGTTTCTGCCACAGGCCCCCAAATCCCTGTAGATAGACACTAGCATCCAATTTTTATCTTACATCTGGCATCTAAACTCTTATGGCCTGTACCTGTTTGACAAAAAATATTTAGCTGTATCAAATGCCTCTTGCTGGGGAGTATTCCAAACCCACCTTGCCCCCTTCTTCATTATAGCATAGAGGGGTCTCCAGATTTGTGCTACATGAGGGATAAATGGGCCTCAGTAGCCTAATAATGCCACAAAGTCTGTAAGTCCTTCCCAGTTTTACATATGGAAAAATCCTGTGTTTTATCAATCACAGCCTTCAGCATAACTCTGGTCTTACCTGACCAGGTAACTCCTAAAAATTTAACTGACTGCCTAGGCCCTTATATCTTGTTGGCATGTACCTCCCATCCCCCAGTCTTCAAGTTGGCCCATTCAGACTCTTCTGGTTGGGAGGGAGAAGGCAAATCATCACTAGTTAACATGACATCATCAATATAGTGATATATTTTCAGGGACACATCCATTCTCCTTTTTTCTTTACTTAATGTGCTTGTTCTTAACAATTATATTTAAATTGCTTATAGAAGAAAAGCTAGCCATTTAAGATAAGTGGACAGCTCTGGGGGAGGCCCAGCAGTCACTGCTCACAGCTTCAGCTCAGGATCAAATAAAGCATTTATCAAGAATATCACAAAGGCAAGCAATTTAAAACTAGTTTCATTTATGAAAGATTATCAGAGTTATGTGACCTTAGAAAAATATTCAGGCTTATTTATTTAATAGATTTGGTACCATATAGACAATATATAGATATATGTATAGACATCAACATACATGTAGACACAAAATACAACTTACATTTGGATATATGTATGCATAAAAACAGAAACAAAGATCTTATGACCTTAAAGCAAGGTAGCAAATTTATACCAAAGCATAGAGAAAGAATTTGGGTATGTCACAGAAGACACAGAAGAAGACTAAAAATAAACATCAAAACAAAACAAAACCATAAAAATTCACCATAAGGCTCTGCAAGGGCTGAACCCATTAACAACTGTTAGGGCCTTGAGAGGAAGCCAGCAGACCCAAAATATAGGTTGTTGGCACCCTGGCTACATTTCTCTTTGGACTCCAGTGTTACCAGAAGCCCCTGGCAGGAATCATACCAACAAGAGAAGCAGATAGAAGGAGTGCATATTCCCATGGAGAGAAGCAAAGTCCAACAGAGAGAAATAGAGAGACTTAAAAGAAAATATATTCAAGCTAGCCCAAACCAAACCCCAAAAGGTGCAATCCCCTGAAATCAGCTAAGTTTAGCCATAGCAACAGTATTTTACATCTCTAAAGGCCTGTCTTCCTTGATGGTGGGAACCAAACCCAGGCACCTATTTCTTTAAGCAACTAAGCCAGGGAACCATCTGAGTGAAAGAATCTTAACCATTTAATTCCCAGTTGGGAATGTCCTTTCACAAGTCTTTCAGAGGATCCAAAACAGGAAGCTTGAGTTTTTAAAGGAAGATGATTGTTTGAGACAGGAACTCTTTAAGGGAAAAAAAAAAAAAAAAGTTTCCTTTGGAACACAGCCAAGATCACCCAGACTGAATTTAAGTGCAGAGAGCAGAGGCCAGGCCACTGCTTCAACAACCTACTCACTTTCCCCCATCCACCACTCTTAATAGCTCCAGTTAGCATATCTAGAAATACCATAGGTGTTTTGTTGACATTTCCCTACTCACACACCAGCTCAGAGCATCAGTGAATCTAGCCAGACCCCTCCACATGGGGGCTGCTGGCCAGCCTAGGATTCCCCCTGCAGACAGTGATAAATAATGGGATTCCCCCCCAGACAACAATAAATAACAGGAATCTCCACACAGATAACAAACCTAGCAAGGTTTCCCCACATGGAAGTCACTGGCTGTCTGGGTTTCATGGTCCCTACACCCACACCTGTGTCATTCTTCAGTCTCCTGGCTGGCTTGTCAACTGTTCGAATGTGAGCTAACAGTATCCTGAGACCATAGGTATCCTGAGACCAAAGAATGAAGCAGGAAACTCCATATGGTTTCCAAGGAGTTTTTTATTATTGCTGTTGTTGTTGTTGATATTACTGACGGGTGGTTACTTACAGGGATTTGGTGGAGGATTGATCCCTCCAAGTGCTGTGCAGCTCCTTTCTCTGCACTCTGGAGGGTGGTTGTGGGGAGTTGAGACTTATAAGAGACTTGGAGACATAAGTGGAGCTATGCCAAGGAGGGAAAGGCTGCAGAATACAAGATTCCCAGGTGCTCCACAGCCTCCTATAGCTTATCTTTGGGGTGTCATTCCCCCTATCTTACAAGCATAGTGTTCCGTTCCCTCCCTCAGGTGCTAAGTGACTTGTGGAGGGGAGAAATTCTAACTATTGAAACCAGAGCTCTTAAGGCCATGAGGATGGAATAAGTTCTGACCAGCATTCCTACATTATAAAATGACCTTCTTTGTCTCTTGTGACAGATTTTGACTGAAAGTCTATCTGGTCTGATGTAAGTGTAGCCATCTCTGTATTTTTCTGCTTACTATTTACATGGAATATCTTTTTCTATCCCTTTACTTCTAGTCTATTTGTGTCTTTAAGTCTAAAGTGAGTCTCTTGTAGGCAGCATATTGTTGGATCTTGGTGTGCTTTTGTCTTTGTTTTGTCTTTATTATGCCACTCTATATCTTTTGATTGGGGAGTTTAATCCATTTAGATTTAAAGTAACTATTAATACATATTCAAGGACTTACTATTACCAGTTTGCTAGTTGTTTTCTGACAGTTTTGTAATTTCTTTTCTTCTTTCTCTCTCTTTTTCTTTCTTTCTCTCTTGCTATTTTCCTTTGTGGTTTGTTGATTTCTCAAATAGCAGTATGATCTGATTATCTTGTGTCTGTCTTTTGTGTATATACTGGAGTTTTATTTTTTTTCCCCCTTGCAGTTACCATGAGGCTTTACACCATTCTATTTTAAAGTGATAAGAACATAACATTTATCAAATACGAAAACTCTAAAATTTTACCTCTTTTCCTCAATTTTATGCTAATGATGCCACACTTTACATCTTTTTGTATTGTGTACACATTACCAAATTATTGTCACTATAGTTTTTTTATACTTTTGCTTTAAATTTTTATACTGGAGTTAAAAGTGATTTATATACTACTGTTACAATGTTAAAGTATTCTGAATACAACTATATTTTTACCTTTATTAGTGAGTTTCATACTTTCATGTTTTTATTTTGTTATTTAAGTCTTTTTGTTTCAACTCTGAGAACTTCCTTTTAAACCATATTCAACATCACATTGAAAGAATCACTCACCATGATCAAGTACTATTAATCCCTGGGATGCAAAGGTTGTTCAACATACGCAAGTTGGTAAATATACCACATTACCAGAATAAAGAATAAAAACTATATAAGTATCATAATAGATATAGAAAAAAATTGACAACATTCAACATTGTTTCATAATTAAAAACTCTCAATACATCTGATATAAATGAAATGTACCTGAATATAATAAAGGTCATACATGAGCATCTAATCTCACAGCTAACACCATACTCATTGGTGATTAGCCAAGAGCTTTCCTTTTAAAATAAGTAAGAGGACAAGGGTGCCCACTCTTGCCACTCCTGCTTAGCATATTACTGTAAGTCCTGGCCAGAACGATTTGTCAAGAAAAAGTGACAACAGGCATTCTTATAAAGCAGGTGTCATGGTGATGAACTGTCAGCTTTTTTTTTTTTTTTTTTTTTTTGGTCTGGGAATATCTTTCTCTCTTTTTTTATTTCTGAAGGACAGAAACTTGCCAGAAATAGTATTCTTGGTGGGGAAGTTTTTGTTTGTTTGTTTTTCCTTTTAGCACTTTAAATATATCATCTTGCTGCCTCCTGACTTACAAAGTTTTTGTTAAGAAGTCCACTTAAAGCCTTATGAAATTCCTTTATATGAGATAAGTGTTTTTCCTCTTGTTCCTTTCAATATTCTCTCTTTGTCTTTGACATTTGATAATTTGATTATAATGCATCTTGATTTATTCCTTTTGGGGGTTGATGTTGCTTTGTATCCTTTGAGCTTCATGAATTCTGGATATCTATATCCCTTTCAAGTTTTGGTAATTTTTCAGCCATATTTCTTTAAATAAACTTTCTAGTAATTTTGTTATTTCTCTTCTCTTTCTGGGACTCCCATAATTCAGCTACACTATTTGTATGTTTTTTGGTGTTGCATAAATCTTTTATGCTTTTGTCATTCTTTTTTATTTTTTGTTCTTTTTGTTTCCTTTTGTCCTTCTAATTGGCCGATTTCAAATAACTTGTCTTTGAGTTTGTTAATTTTTTTATTCTACATAAATAAGTCTGCTACTGAAACTCTATTGAATTTTTAAGTTTTATAGTTGTATTGTTTAGCTGTAGAATTTGATTGGTTCTTTTTTTATTAGTTAAACTTCTTATATTGTTCATGCATTGTTTTTCTAATTTTATTTCATTATCTGTCTGTGTTTTCCTGCATCCACTGAGCTTTTTTAAGATGGTTATTTTGAATTATTTTTCAGGCAATTTGTATATCTGTTTCATGAGTGTCAGCTATTGGAGTTTTATTAATTCCCTTTGTTGGTGTTATGTTTGCCTGATTCTTTATTATTTGTGTAGCCTTGCATTATTTTTCAGGCAATTTGTATATCTGTTTCATGAGTGTCAGCTATTGGAGTTTTATTAATTTCCTTTGTTGGTGTTATGTTTCCCTGATTCTTTATTATTTGTGTAGCCTTGCATTTTTGTCTGTGCATTTGAAGGAACAGATACTTCTTTCAGTCTTTACAGACTGGTGTTGGCAGATAAGTACCTCCTTCTGTTTGATTTCTAGACTGGTTAGTTACCGTTGGGTCCATGGTCAAATGAGGTTGTAGCAAGGTCATGTGATTGCTGCTAGGTTTGCAGTGGGGTCCACAGTTGGTGGATTAGTACCAGGAGTTCAAGTGGGCATATATTCCACATGGTTCTTGAGTGGATTGGACTGCCTCTGGAACTTTGGTCAGTAGGCCTGGCACTGTTACAAGTGTGTGCTTCAGAGTCTGCAAATGGTAGGACTATTACCAGGTGTACAGAGTGTGTGCTTTTCTTGGGTCTTTTGGAGATCTCCTGCTGCTTCATCAGATGGGTCCCTTGGCAGGCAGTACTGTCCCTGACCAGTGGATGAGAGGAGCTGGGACTGAGTCACAGGAAAGCTGCAGGATCCACAGCTGAGACCTACTCTGCAGGTCTACCTCTGGGAGTGTGATGGGTGCATCTCCCTCTGGGTCCCTGGGTGGGCAAAACTGCTCTCAGACCACAGCTGAGAGGGATAATAGTTGAGTTACAGGATCATTTTAAGATCTGCAGTGGGATCAAGTTCAGTGGGCCTTCCCGCAGAAGGACTGACAGCCATGTCTCCTGGTGGGTCCCCAGGAGGGCATCAGTGCTCTCAGACCAAAACTGAGACAGGCTGAAGCTGGGTTTGAGGGCCATTTCATGATCTTCTGTGGAATAGAGGTTGGCAGGCCTGCTGAATGAACACAGATAGATGTGTCTCCTGGAAGTTCCCTGTGAAGATAAGACTGCTCTCAGACACCAGCTGAGAGGGGCTGGAGCCAATGTATAGGGTTGTTTCAGGGTCCACAGATGGAATCAAGGTTGGTGGGCCTGTCACATGAGATGCATGTGGTCATATCAGCAGAACCATGGCCAAACAGGGCTATAGCTGTGTCCACATAAGGTCTGGAGCTGGGATCACGGTTGGTGACCCTGCCACCTGAGTGTGTTTCTGCCCTCTCCTAGGCCTTGGTCTTCACTGGGGTTTCAAAACGTCCTACTGAATCCTAAGCTCCCACAAAGGCACTTTGTCTGTGGATGGCTAATGAATTTATGTTGCTGGGGGAGATATAAGCTGGAGACCTACTATTCTGCCATTCTATTGATGTTCCATTTGTTTCCAATTCTTCATACTCTCCCTTTATAAAATTTAACACCCACATGCTCCATATATAACTTTGCAGTTTCTCCCACCATTTGTAGTTTTAACTTCCCTGTTCTACTGATGTTTATCTTAGCCATGTGAATTTTCTGACCAAGTACATATTACTGACATGGCTCAAGGGCAGTCTTTATATATGCAAATTTTGGCTTGCTCTGATACTCCTGTGATTCACAATGAGAAGAATACAACCCAGGTGTCTGCTGGTCCAAGGAAAACAAAGAAATATACAGAGCAGATCTGAAGACAGTCTGAAACCTTGAGCCAAACTCCGTAAAGCCATAGCTGACCTACAAACCTGTGAACAAGAAAAGAAGCTTTTATTGTTGTAAGACACTGGGGTTTTGAGGATATTTGTTATGCAGTTTTATTGCAGCAAAAGTTTATTAATACATTACCCTTTTCCTTTGTTTCTTTTGTCATGCCAGCTCTCAGTACTTTAAATTGTATTTGAAATGTAATTGTTCCATGTGACTTAAAGAATTCTCATGTATAATTCTTCAGGACTTTAAACTAGTTAATATTGATTAATAGTTAACAGTCTAAGATTTCTTAAGTATTAATCATGTGGCTAGCATTGTGGCCAGCTATCTTGGAGAGAGAGAGAGAAAAAAAAAAAAAAGAAAGAAGCACTTGAAGTTTGATAAACTTAGGATCTTTCACTGGGAACAAGCTATGAGTTTTTCATGAGGTCATATTTCCCAGGCATGCTCCAGAACTCTGATATAGGAAAGACTTGGGTAGGCAGAAAAAGTTTCATAGAGAATGCAGGTGTTGACTTGGACATGAAGGATAGGTGCATTTCAGCGGTGCCACTTGAATTCCGAAGCACTTTAGCTATACAGATACTGGCTATGAAAAGATTCATTATTCACTGCCTGATTCGTTTCTTCCCAGGCCCCAGAAAAGTACTCTTTCCCAGCCCCAGGGCCAGGGCCTCTCTGACTGCACACTCATCTTCCTGCTTAATGGGACCTGCTTCTCTCAGAGACTACTGGCAAGACAACCTTCAGTATTTGACCAAATTCATCTTCTGAATATTGTTTTGTCTTTAATGAGTCAAAGTGACAATTTACATTGAAACTTAAAAGAAGAAAAAGGGGAAGTCCACTGATTTACTGTTTTATTAGATTTCTGATTGGAAACAGAGATGAGCTGTGGCTTTACATGTAAAATTGCCCATTTTTCACTTCTGAAGTTTTGAGATTTGAAGTTGGTGACTTATTTATCCTAACGGTGTCAGGCTCTGTAATTGCCAATACAGCACTTCGAGGGGAAAATAGGAGGCAATTGCTAGATGAGTAATTCTGGGTAGATGCAATCAAGACGTTATGTTTCCCAATCTTTTAACTGTACCTCAGTAGTGAAGGAAAGAAGAAATAAAGAAGAAAGGGAGGGAGAGGAGGGGGAGGATAAGAAAAGAGAAGAGAATCAGCTGTTTCTTGATCAATTACTGTATGCCAAGTACAAATCAGATATTTCTTGATATATGATGTGTATATAAGGATACATTCAATTGACTCTTGTACCAGAAAGCTGCATATTATTAGCTCCACTTTCTAGATCATGAGTTGAAATAAATTACTTAGTATCCCGAAGCTAATAAAAACCTGTATTTAAACGTGAATGAAATAAATAATATAATGACTCTTAAAATAGTGGTCTAGTTTAAAATTTATAACAACTGTTTGAAGGTATTTTCTTATTATCCAGATTTAGAGAAAAGAGGTTTATGAAGCTTTAACAACAGGCACAAAGTCACACAGATTAAAAATGACATAGCTGGGCTCACATTTGGAGTTGCCTAATTACAAAGCTCTAACTTTTCTACTTCTAATTAATGAATATATTTATATTTACTAAGATTATAAAGACAAGTCTCATTTGCTTTCCAAATATACTTTGGAATAGAAGTACAGTTGGTAATTATCATAGACCTTGGACAGCGCAGTCCCTGTGCTGGTTCATACATCTTGCTTAATTTAAATACTTTCTAAATCCTTTTTTCCCCCAGTTGTTACAAAGTAAAATCTCTTTTTCTCACTTATCAGCTAACCACTAATTGCATTTCTCCTATTTCGGAGATATGCACTTCTGTCAACTAAACCAGTTTCCCCCTTCTGTTAAAGAAACAGGGTTTCGGTGGCAATTAGAAATAATTGTTGTGATTTTTCCAACTACCTAACTCTGGCTTCCAACAGAGCAGCACATCCCATTAGCCTTTGAAGACAAGAATGTTGAAAGAAAAATGTATCTTTTGAGAACCAAACACCATTGAATTTAGGATTCAGTTATCTTTAAGTCCTTCTCTGGCCAAAACAAAATAGATGATGTATAAAAGCATAGAAAAAGAGAAACAAAAGGTTGTTTCCCTCAGACATGTCAACATTAGAGGAATTGGTGATAAGGGCAAAGTAGCAAATCTATTTTATGAACTGAGAAGTGCTCAGAGAATTGTTTTATCTGATTTAAAATTCTAGGGTTGAGTCATTCTTTGTGTTATTAGTTCATGATCAAGAGTCCTCATGTAAAGTGAAAATTCTCACAGGCAGAGGGAGAAACTGTTAAGTGAGATCAGGGTGGCCAGGATGTTTTCACAGAACCTTGGGCCATTCTATGCAGTTATTCTGCAAGCAGTGAAATTTATTGAATAATAAATCAAGTTTGCAACTTGTGATTTGGGACTGCTGGACCTTTTAAAAAAGAGAGAGAGTAGGGAATAAAATCAAAATGAGTTTTCATTGAGGTGCTTCATTTTCCCTTACAATTGCCTCAAAAACCAGTTTTTACCAATGGGTCCCCAAGAGCCTCCTCAGAGAACATAACAATGCAGAAAGCAAGCACAGATATTTTTTTATGCAGGTGAAAAATCAACTTCCCAAGGCAGTCTTTCTAGCCCAAATTAAGAAAAAAATGTAAGAACAGGACAGGAAAGCACACATTTACATATCTGGATCTGACTCAGGTGATCAAAGGGTGCCTCTGGGAGAAACTAATCATTTTTAAGCCAATGGCTGTTGGCTGGTAAAACTTAAAAGTATAGTGATTTTTCAAGCCGAGTAGCTTGAATGGGGTAAATGGATGGTTATGCCAGGATAAAACAGGAAAAAAAAAATTGTATGGTTAGGGAATGGACTAGGGGTGCAACATGCAATTAAAAAAAGGAGAATTGGAAGGTGATTTCTGAGACCTGGTGCTGGTACTGACTCCTTTTGTTAATCATTAGACTGACCACATGGATGGACTAGTATTCATCTAATGTATCTGATTAACATCTTGTGTATCTGATATCTAAGGTATTATATAGTATTTGCCAAACCTCCTTTATGGGATGGTTCCTTAGTATCAAAAATTTGCTTTGAAAAGCAGCAGATCTGGATGAAAGTCCTGGTTACTAGTGTTCTTGCTAGATAGAACTTAAGCAAGTTGTAATACTTCCTTTGGAAAAGATTCTAAACATGCCATGCTGGCCATTCTCCACTTGTCTCCCTGCTCCAATCCAGTTCTCACCCTGCCATATTCCCTGGAGGCTTGGATTGTATCACGCTTATCCTCTGGCTTTAATTAGTCTGGGCCGATAGGAGGCACTGGCAGTAGACAGTAAGCCAGGAAGAAAAGGTTTGGAGTATCTCTTTCCTTTGCTTGTTTCCTGCCTCAGTGCTGTGGTTCTGTAAGTAGCTGGTTTGGATTCCTGGAGGTGATTCCTCTTTTCTGACTCCAAACTCTCTCCAGGCAGCAGGCCTAAAGGTGGTGAGGCTTTTCACCCCTCTGTCACCATCCCCTTCATTAAACTCTTCTTGTTTCAATTATTTTGAATGTGAATTTAGTTCTTGTTGTGACTATGAGTTTTTTGTTTTGTTGTTATTTCCTTGAGATTGTAAGGCCTGGTGGTTATGTGGGAATTCCTGAAACACTAAGGCAGAGAAAACTGTTAGCCTCTGCATAGGCTGTGCAGACATCACTTCTTATTGTATGCCCCCTACATACCTTCTTCCAGCTTTGCATGAAGTCCTCACCATTAATATGTTGTCTTCGGTTAACACTGAAGCCTGCAGTTAAACTGCAACTCAGAAAAGTATAGCAAATTAAGCTAAAATAATTGGGGCTTAGCTTAACTTATCACAGTGGCTATGTAATTTTTGAGGAAGCAGGAATTATTCATTTATTCATCCATTTGATTGTTCATAAATTCATTCAGTAAGCTTGTAGTATATGTCTTTGTACCAGTCTTCTAAGGGATAGACAACAAAACACACATTTCACTGGCATTGCGAAGAGAGTTTAATAAAAGCTGTTGTCACCACTAGGCCTGAAGGTGCAAGAAGAGGAAATATAACCAGAACTATTGGGAAAGAGCTGTAGTTGTAGAAGAATATGGCCACTGCCCGAAGCGTAGTACCCAGGTAGAGAGGGAGTAGGGGGAACTGCTTCTACATTTTTCTGCTTCAGTCCTCAAATTTCCTGAGGGTGCCTACTTTTGACTAAACCCCATATTAAGCCATTGAACAAGGGAATCTGGGTGAGGCAGTTTATAGAGGTCAGGACCTTGAAGAATAAAACAGGGTGGGAAAGGGTAGCTCAAAACTTGCATAGCCTCCAAATGATGTAGAAGATGATTGTGTATGTCCTGATGGAAAAGATAATGGTTCTTGTTCATGAGATGCTCAATATATAAGTATGCAGAGTCCAGAGACAAGACCAGTAGCAATATTTAATTGTACTGATTCTATTAGTCAGAATTATCTCCTTGGAAAAATGTGTTTCTCCTCTATATCAATAATTATTTTTGTTTAGACTCAACCAAAACAGACATTGACAGTAAAATGTTCTTCTGTTCTTAGTTTGGATAGACAAGAACTTAAGTTTGGTTGTCCAAACTAGGCTATCTCAATTATAGGAGAAGATTGCATGTATATTCCTTGTCACAAGAGATAAGATTTTGTCACTTCCTTGCATCAGTATTCCATAAGGAATACTAAAAAATTGTAGGCTCCTTAACTGGAGAATGTAATGGTTATTCAGGTAAACCAGTAGTTGGATTTATGGAGAATATTTTCTGTCGGAGGTCTCCAAGCCCACCTTCAGGCTTGATTATTCACTAGAAATACTTAGAGGACTCAGAAGTTGTTATGCTACCATTGTGCATTATTATAAAGAAAGGATAGAAATGGAAAGAGCACATGGCGTAAAGTCTAAAGGAAAAGATTAGTGAGCTTCCAAGCATCCCCTCCCAGTGTGGTCACACAGAATGCACTTAATTTCCCCCAGCAATGATATGTGATGACACATGCAAAGTTTTGCCAATATGGAACACTTTTCTGAGACACCTTCAGGCTTGATTATTCACTAGAAATACTTAGAGGACTCAGAAGTTGTTATGCTACCAAGCATCCCCTCCCAGTGTGGTCACACAGAATGCACTTAATTTCCCCCAGCAATGATATGTGATGACACATGCAAAGTTTTGACAATATGGAACACTTTTCTGAGCCTGGGGTCAGTCATGTAAGCATACTGCACCTATGCAACTGACCTCAGTTACTCAAGATTCAGACTTCTAGAAGGAAAGCAGGTGTTCAGAATAGATCACATTGACAGGATAAGTTATCTAGACCAATGGGTACTACATGGTTCTTATGAGTCAGAACATTCCAAGAGGTCTTAACTTCCTGGGAGTCAGCTAAGGGCCAGTCATGGAAACACACCTTTCATGGGAATATGCAGGGTTTGAGCAATGTAGACCTACTGGGTTAACTTTCTTCCATACACGTAAAAGTACTGGATTTGGTTTTCTGATGCCTCTCTCAATGTGAGGGGCAATTCTGGAAAAAGTAATACAGAGTAGCCTGTGTCTATACCTTTTTAAATTTGAAACTAGCCATCAGCAAAATCCTGAGACTGATCACGCTGGCACTGGTGCCCCATGTTTCTCTTTTGTATAAATCCTCAAACATCAGGGCTGACTCAGTTTCTAATTACAAGTTCTTATCACCCTCATGTTCTCTTCTTTTCCACCATTTTCAGAAAGGCTTGAAGACTGCCACTTCCTACTTAAAATGAGCCTAAGTCTCTCCTTTGCTTCTCTCATGGGGAGTTTATACCTCAATACCCAGCTTTTTCTGTCAAATGAACAGATTTGATCCCTGATAAATGCAGAAGGAAACCCCTGTAAAATTATCACATTGAGCTGTCCCTAACCCCAGCCTTCTGATTTAGCTGGTCTAATATTCCACCTTTGTGGGATCTATTTTATACTATATAGACATTTGTAACTTTACTTTTGGCTGTTTGCTCACTACTATTCTCCTGAGAGTTGAACTAAGCAATTCATTTTACAATGATATTCCTGCCTATTTATTAAGTACAAGGTATCCCTCTTCCCTTCTCTGTTAAAAAATATAGTTGCTCAGATAATAACTTGAACAAAGTATTCATTGAATCTAATATACACTAAACTCTGTGCTAGATCCTCAGGATGAATTTTTTTTAGCCAAACAAATATCTACTTTTCTGGAGGATTTATTCTAGAATCATAATAAAAAACAGAGAAACAATCACCAAAATGACACTTAAGCTCCAATTTTGTTAGATACTTTTAACGTTCAGGGTCCTAGGACTGCATATCTACCCACCCCAGTCTTGAAAAGTGATAAGGATGTGGTTAAGAAAGAGGGAAAGAGTGTTCTAGAATAGGATCTATACAGTTCTGCACATTTGTACCCTAACAGGAAGATGTATAATGTATTCAGAGTAATGAGGAGGGTTGTGGGGATAAATCATAAAGAACAAGTGGACCAATTGTGCAAACTAGGTGGGAGAGAAAGCAAGGGCTAGATCCTGAAATATGGAGGAGACTACCCCAAAGAACTGAAATACTCGTACATCGTAAAAACAAGAGTACAAGATCATAAAGGTGATTGACCAGATTTGCATTTCTAAAATATCATATATTTTTCTCTTCTTTTCATTTTTGTTGGTATGAGAGTTGACGAACTGAGGACTCACTGGCATATGAAAGGTGGATGAAAATTGTCATTCTAGTCATTTTCACTCCAACTGACATTTGCTCCCATTCAATTAGCATGTGTTCTATGGTTTTTGGCATACTTACTGGCTCTGCCATTTTGCTGTATAACTTAAGCATTGCACTTTCTAGCAGCATCATTATCCCTTTATTAGTGGCTAACATAATTTATAAAATGTTGAGAAAATGTTCTTGCCAAAGGCCCTGGTGTGAGGTCATGTGATGAAGCATTCTAACCCTTCTAGACTTAAAGGCCATGATGCCTTTGTTTCACAGATCAGAGTCTTCCTTAACCAGAGACAGCAATTAACTGAATGTTTAAAAAGTCAGTTTCTGAATTCTGTATTCGGTTTCTCTCATAATGTTACTGTGAATATCATTTGGTTTATCTTTTTCTCCTCCTCCTCCTCCCCTCCCTTCTTCTCACCTCAAGAGTCCACAATAGAACCATATCTCAAGGTATGTATTTCTTTAATTGAATAAAGTGTCACTCTCTATTTTCTGCGAGCCTCAGCTAACTGAGTTTGTGATGATAGTGCAATCATAATGCATAGAGGGGAAAGAGCATTATTTTAATTTTTGACATCCTACCAGAAAAACTTAAACCATAGTTTTTCACTTTACTAAGATTGCCTTGGGTTGGCACAAAATCTTCCTCTACTGCTCCGGAAGGTAATCTTTACTTGGTCACCAAATGCCTTAGCTTTATGCTGTGTATCATACCGTTGAGGGTAGACCAGCTTTCCTGTAATCTGGGGGTGTGAATTAACCATTGATCTTGTCTAAACCATGTGGACCTGGTCATTCTTACAGACACCAGTGCTGATAGAGACAGAGGTTCTAACCTTAATTATATTACAAATTCTTAGTGGTCTACAAAAGGGAAGACTTTTCTCTTATAATTTTTCATAACACACTCTTTTTTAAGGAAACTAGTGCCATCTCCTCTTTGAACTAGGACAGACTGAATACAACCATACGATTTTGTACCCAATGTCATTTTTTTCTACCAAGAATCAATGTGTTTCTAGGATAAAGTCTGAATGAATTCTCTTCTACTAAAGCATTCTCTGAAGAGTTGGGGTTAGTGTTTTTCTAGTGGCTTCCATTGGGTACTTTCACAGGCCCTTTTAGAGTCCTCATATTATTTCCATAAGAGTACCTATCACTCAACTTGAAAAACGAACCTCTAGAAAGCCTTTCTGCTGTGCCAGAAGTCAATGGACCACACAGAGACAGTAGCTTAGGTATTTTTATAGGATTTTCATGGTAAAAGTCTCACAGTGTTTCTACTGAACCAAAAAGAAAAAGAAATATGCTAGTTTAAGTGATTATATCTGCAATTCCAAAGCAAAAATGTCGCTAGTTACATTGGTTTATTATATTTCTTTTGTCAAACATTAAATTAATATCTGCATCATCGTTTCAGAAGCCCTAAGGGAACCCCACAAAAGAAGGTTACATTAGAATCGTGTTGAAGAATTCCAATCCTCTTGCAGCCTGGTGCTTGGTGAAAATCAACTATTCAAAAAGGTAAACCAGAAAAGAAGTAGAATGTCTATAATTGAAGGGAAATTGTACATTTATGTCAGCAGAACGAATTCACTAGATTTTAAGAACACTTTGTTCCCTGTTTTAAATGGAGATAAAGAGACCAAAGCATATGTGCTTATGTCTGTAAATTTGTGTTTGATTTTTGTCCACATGTTTATTTTCTTTCAGCCTTTTCCTACTAGTCTCACAACTTACACCTTTTTATTGTAGATAGTATGGTCAAACACAAGGGAGACCCCAAGGATTACTTTGGAAAACCTGATGATTAAACATATTAAATAAGACAATAAAAATAAGTAGAAGTATTTACAGTGAAACTGTTTTGTTCCAATTTATGGACTTCTTTACATCTTCTCTGTCTCTTTCCACAAAGTAATAATGCAGTACATAAACTAGAGAAAAAAACAAAAGGAAAAGCAAACAAAGTATGGGGAATATATCTTGGTTTCATTTGTGTCAAAACAGCAATAAACTGGAAAAATATATTCAGCTAAGGTGCTACTTGGATTTTATTTACAAAGGCTACTGTCTCTGGCCTAATGTTCATTAGCTTTGTCCTTGTTGCCTAGTTACAGATTTATAATTTTGTCTCTCGTTATTGATGGCTCTAATGGAGAGAGCAGCGACTGAGGGCCTGATGAAAACATTTTAAATCTCTATTCAGAAATGTTGTTAACATTTCGTAAATGTGTCTGGTGTTGTCAATTACAATGATCTGGGGAAGGGATGGTCTTAAAAGAAAATCAGTGAGAAGCAGTCTCCAAGGTGGTCTGAGACGACCTGTGTTTGTTGTGTTAGCTATGTGCATTGTATAAATAAATTGTACTTATTTTACAATCAGGATTTGCTTGTAAAAATGTTATTAAACTAGGTTAGTAATTCTCCCTCAAATGTACCACAGCTATTTGAGGTACGCTGGTTATGTGATTTAAAGGTGTCTTTACCACAGTCATGCTAAGACTCACCTGCACAACAAGTAAATACAATTATAAATGTTAGACTGTAGTCAGTGAAGTATTTAAAGTCAAAATTGAGGCCCTGTACTTGAATACTGATGCTAACAAAAAAGATAGAGTAATTACATTATGAAAAGCCTGATCTTAGAGGTTTAGAGATACTCTGGTCGTGAGTGTTTTGAAAGTCTCAGTAGCATTCTGCAGCTATATTAAAATTTCCATCTCTTAATAAGTTATATTTATTTGAAAGTAAAGTCAGAAGAGTTAGGTGACAATTGAAAACCTCTAGATCTTGTGGTTCTCAAAGTATAGCTACCACACTAGCAATATCAACATCACCAGAACTTGTCAGAAGTACAGATTTTTTTGCCCCATCTTGGACCTACTAGGTCCAAAATTCTCAGGGGTGGGGTCCAGAAATCTATGTTTTAAATAAGCAGTCTGGGTGAAATTGTTACATGTTCAGCTTTGAGAATCACTCCTCTAGAACATGGTTTTCAACCTCTGCACCGTTGACATTTTTGGCCAGATCACTTTGTAAGGGGCTGTTGTCCACATTGCACTGCCATAGATTTTGCAGCATTTCTGGAGACTATTCACTTGATACTAGTAATACTCATCTCAATTGTGACAACTGAAAATGTCTCCAGATAGTGCCAAATGAATCCTGAGATTTGAAATTCGCTGAGGAAAGAACCAGGCCTGTGACTTCTTTATGTATTCTCTCTCTCTCTCTCTCTCTCTCTCTCTCTCTCTCTATATATATATATATATACTTTAATATATATATATTTTTAAAATATATATATTTAAAAAATATATATATATATATTTAAATTTGGCAGCTGACATATATGGGGATCCAAACCCATGATGTACTCCATATTTTTAAAAGAATGTCTTCTACGCTTTCAACAGATAGTTTTAATTAATTGACTAACTCAATTAATTGAGACAATTCAATACTCCCTCTCTCTCTCTCTCTCTCTCTCTCTCTCTCTCTCTCTCTCTCTATATATATATATATACTTTAATATATATATATATTTTTAAAATATATATATTTAAAAAATATATATATATATATTTAAATTTGGCAGCTGACATATATGGGGATCCAAACCCATGATGTACTCCATATTTTTAAAAGAATGTCTTCTACGCTTTCAACAGATAGTTTTAATTAATTGACTAACTCAATTAATTGAGACAATTCAATACTCCACAATTATCTTATTTGCTTGTATATAACTCAAGAAGTCTATAAAGGCCCAAGATTGATAAATTCCTTCAGAGGCAAGGAATCAGCAAGTAGATTTATTTATCTACCCATGTACTCACCTTCTTACACTTCAATATACATTATGTGTGTGTATATGCATGCATATATAATTATACACACGCATGTACATACACATCTGTGTGTGTGTGTGTATATATGTATGTATGCATACACACAATATACTGTGCTATGAATTATGGGAGTTATAATAAGAAATAATAGACCCGTGTACTCTAAACAAGTTTATAGTCCATACCACCTTGATGGAAATCACCTTTTTTCAGTGAGTTCTTCTGTAATTCCATTATGTTTCCTAGTAAATTAATACAAGGTATCAAGCTTTCTTCTACAGTTACAGAAAGCACTATTTAAAATATTTTTAGGATTCATGTAATGATAGGCCATCTTCATTTTGGGAAATTGTGCAAAATTATTTTTGATTAAAATATTTCCTAACATCCTATTTTTCTAGCATATCATTTTTAAACAAGTGTTCTAAAATACAAACTGTATCAGTTTTTGTTTTAATATTTTAATTTTTAGATTTATAATTTGTCTTCAATTAGATATTTAAGGAGACTCTCCATTCTTCTGTGTATCTGCTCATGGCGTAACATTGTGGACACTTTGGAATGTGTATGTTTCTAGTACACTGGTTATAGAGGGTGATGGGGAGCTCTAATCTTAGGTATAGAAGTTGGGTAAAACTGATTATAAAAACTTTCTTTGAAACTAGTTCAAAATTTTTTGCTCATGTTTCCAGAAACAATAAAAATTCATTTTTTTGGTCATAATATTCATTGGAAATGTTTGCTTTTAAATTGTTTTAAAAAAAAAAGTTTTTTTCTTTGCCAGAGTGATATCACTTTTGAGATCTACTCTTTCCTCTTAGTGGTTGATCAGACAAAGACTGAAAGGTTATCTTTATATTAGGAAAATAACAAATTATATGGTGCAAGAGCTTGTAGCAATGTAATTATGAAATGGAACCCTCTCTTCCTACTCTCTGTGCAAGTTTCTAGCATAAGTACTCTATTTTATGGCCACTATAAGATTTCTTGGCTTGTTTTGTTTCCTATCTTGTTTCTTTGGACTCAGTGTGATAGCAAGACTTCAGAGATTCAGATTTTGTCAATCCTAAGACTCTGTCTGATCTCTTATAAACTTCCTCAGTTGTAAAATCAATGGTTCAAACTCAGTCACTAGTCTTTTATTGTTGCTGTTTGTTTTAAATAAATTAACTCTTTTTTATTGAAAAATTTTACCAGAAGGTTTAACGTATGAAGCATTTCAAAGCAGAGCTGCTTTCACTAAAACAGAGTGGGCGCCCAGTCTCCCTTGCACAGCTTCCTTTGCCCCTGAGGTGATTTCCAGAGTCCTAGTCTAAGGAGAACACAATTTGTAAAGCACCAAACTAGATTTTCCTCTAACTACTTCCAGCTCTAGCACTATTGGTTCCTTTTTGGTGCTTAATATGAGTGACTGTAGAACTATAAATGAACACCAGATATTGGATTTATGTAGATACAGATGAAGTACAATGTAGAGGGTAGGTATTGAGAAACACCCATCACACATAGAGATTTCAATGCAGATCTCATGTAGAGATAGGAATTTTTCTATAACGGCCAGAAACAAAACAGAAATTCCTCTACGCACCGAAGGAAATTATGCCCTTTCAAATATTAAATGTCATCTATAGAAATGCCAGGCACCATTAAATATGGAGAGAGAAAACTGGAAAAGATTGCAGAGTTTTATTACCCCCTTTTTTTTGCAAGTCACTTGTACACACATTTTATTTTAAAAGAAATCCCCAAACCTCTATACAAGAGTTATTCCCTCTGCAGCTGTTGTAGAGATATGACAGGCTGGAATACAGAGTTGATTGAAGAGTGGGATTTTAGTGCAATGTGATTTGTTTGTGCTTTGGTCTGCGTGGTTTGTGGCTTTCTGGAAGAATGTACTATTTCTCTGAACATTGTCCAGCAAGCAGCAGTACAATGCATCTTTACAAACTCTATTTGGTAGGAAATAAACAGCATGCTGGGACTTCCATTAGGGACCAATGCAAAAATGTTTTGTGATGAGGTTCCCAATCACAGCCTCTCAGAACATACATACAAACAAGCAGATGAAGAGCTGAAAATCACCTTGTGGAATGAGCTGACTGCCTCCGGTGGAAGAGGCAGGAGAGCTGAGGCTAGGCTGTCATTATTTACCACTGATTGTGAGAATTAATAATGGATACTCTGAGCATATTTTATTTATCAGACCTGATCCTGAGCAGCACAAATCTATTGAGGTCACCAAAGCTATCTTTTATTTAAAATCCAGAGCCCAATAACTAGAAAACAAAGAGGAACAAAGTAAGTTAACTGGATTCTAGGTATAAAAGATATAACCATAACAATTTCTTTCCTGGGATAGAATTTTTCACAGCCAGAAGTTAAGTTTTCTTCCAGGGGAAAGCGGGGTGGAGGGGAAGGGTGGAAGTTGAAATTTGCTCACTGGTTTACGAAGGTAACCATTTCAGATCAATAAATGATTAAATTTTGGCATATGATGTCATCAGAAGATGACATAAATTTACCTAATTCTTAGGACTCTTTTATGTGAAGTATCAGCAAGTAATTTAACTTCAAGGAGAGAAAAAAGTTTCCCTACCACCCTGCTTGACTTCATTTGTTCCCTGATGTGGGAGATTTTTAGCATGAGAGAGAAAGGGTCAAATTAATTTCTTTCCCACCCCCACCTTCCTTCTTCACAAACATATAAAAGTTGCTCTTTGCTCAATGCTCCCTTTGCACTTTATTTATATCCTTTTTAGCCATCACTAGATTGATGCCAATGTGAGGACAGGTCCATACCATTTATTTCTCTGTGTTTCACATAAACCTTTAATTACATACATTTTTAAAAATAAATGTATGTTGGATAAGTGAAAAAATAATAAAGAAGTAAAGATATGAAAAAAATGTATTTGTCAAGTAGGAGTCAAGATAAAATATTCTTATAAAACAAATGTAAACCTCTACTGAAATCTATTTGGAAGGAGGGTCTTCATTTCCATATGTTATAAAATCTCAGAATTTTAAAGACTTGTAGGTGAAACAACTCATTATGCAAAGATTTTTTTTTTTTTCAGGCCACTGGGTATGTTTGGGTGAGACTATGTTTCAGGCTTTTGTATATACAGTCAGCCCTCCATATTTGCAGGTTCAGTATCTGAAGTTTCAACTAATCTTGAATCAAAAATATTCAGAAAAAAAGAAATACAAAATAACATCAATAAAATAATAAAATAAACAACAAAACAGTACAACAACTACTTACATAGCATTTACATTGTATTAGGTATTATAAGTTATCTAGAAATGATTTTAAGTATAAGGGAGGATGTTCATAGGTTATGTGCATATACTATGACATTTTATATAAGGGACATGAGTATCCCAGATTTTGATATTCATGGAGGTCCTGGAACCAATCTCCCATGGATGCCTAGAAATGACTGTAGTGCCATCATGTACATTGCTTATGTAGTTTGAGCAAATAATTTTGTGAATGTTGTGAGCCTATGAACATTTGTGGAACTGTTGTTTTCTTGTCATGAAAGATATACGGAGGCTTAGAAAGCTTGTATCTCACCAAAGGTTATCTATATAGCAGATATTTTAAACAGAATTAGAACTCAGGTCTAACAGAGCGCTTAATGAAGTAAAGTATTTTTAGTTCTGAGTTCTCATTCATAGAAAGTGTTCCAGCACATGTTGAATAACTGTGTCTCTTTGATGTTGCAGAAGGCATTCCTGCACAGGTTTAGGGACTGAGAGAGATGATCTCTATGACAACTTTTCACTCTCAGAGATGAGCTGTTGCACAGATTGCATGAAAAGGTGGTTCACAGTGACATCTTGAGCTTGTGGACCACACCCAGAGCATCTCTAGTATACAGCAATCACTATCCAACAAAGTAGGTTCTAGAGAGAGAAAATGTGGCACTAGAGAGTAGAGAAGTATGACCAAAAGAAAATTCTAGCCATGCTTGCCAAATCATAAATATTTCTGTCAAGATGACAGCTACTTTACTAAAACATATCATTAACATTTCATCAGTCATCAAAGCTTTCCATCTTTTGGCTGGTCAATACAATGAATTTTGTTGGTATAGGTTCCCCTTCATTGTTCAAATAAAAAAAATAAGAACATAAAAACCTGTTAGTAATAAAAAAAAAGTATGTTTGTATTTTTGCTTAATTATAATGGCCATGCAAATTGAAGGCAGAGATAAATTACACTTGAGAAAATGGGCTCAGGGACATGTATTTATTACAGTTTTCATTTATTTATTGCTGTAAAAAATTTGTTACTGATAAAAATTTCTTCCTTGAAAAAATTTGGCAATCTCAATGTATTGAATCAGGAGTAGGGAAGAAATCATTTTACTTAAAACATTTATTGAAAAATAACTGTTCAATAAGTTCCCATATAAACCTTATTTTTTATATTACATTTTGATTTTTAGGTGCTATGGTATAAATCTGAAGAACAAAACAATATCCCTACAATGAGAAAACTTACAATCAAGATGGAACTGCAAAACTAACAAATATAGGACAACAGATAGTATGAAACCAATCAGCCCATGACAACACATGGTATTTATCATTCCTGTTTTGGAGCATTTCTTTGATGTTTCTTCAGCCTGGGACATTCTTACTCCAGATATTCACATGGCTTAATGCTGTCTGACCCTCCATCTATTGTTCAACTCTCTCAGCCAAACTGCATTATTTTACTCTGTCTTCTTCATAGCAGTAATCATGATCTGAAAATATATTATTTCTGTATTTATTTATTTATTTATTGTCATTAAACCCAAATTTTAAAGTTCACTGAAGAAAAAGCTTTTTATTTTTATATTTCATGTTCTATCCTAAACGCGTGTCTGAAATTGAATAAATGCGCAGAAAATCTTGTTTTTAGTAAATAAATGCCTAGCACGGGTGGTTAGTGAAGGAACAGATCGTTGCGAGCTGAAATGATTAAGAAAAAAAGCTTCATATAGAGTTCGTTTTAATCTGGGTCTCAAAGAATGTAAACAATTTGGGTTAGTTATAAAGAAAAAAGAAAGGCATTCTCAATTTGGGGAAAAAATACAGGAATATATACTTGGTTGATGAGACAATCTCAATGTGGGAGATAGTGAAAACCTGGATTTTTAATAGCTGTGGTGGATAAAATTAATAGACAGAGTGATACTTACCCAACAGCAATCGGCTGCTTACTTTCTATGAATTAGGGAGACTTAATCATTCCACACATATTTAGTAATATATTACGCACATATTTCCCAACATATACATAATATATATTGGGGAATTTTCTAGACACTAAAGAAATAGTAGTAAAAAAAGGAGAGATCCAAAATTTCTATCCCAGGGGACAAAAATAAAGTGAAAACAAATACAGTAATCAGTGTAAACTAAATGTCATGAAGGAAGTAAATAGGGACATGTGATAGACACTGAGATTAAAAGGTTGAGTAAGACATATTCTGCTGAAAAGTAGTTCACGGTTGATATTGATTTAAGTAGAGAGACAAAACAAATAAAAGTAAGAAAAGCCAAAGATAATGAAGTAAGGACTATGATCGAAATCTACATGCAATGTGGTCTACCTTAGGAAGGGGTGCAGTTGAGAGCGTGGGTCTGAGACGAGAGCACAGGCTATGAGATATGGGCAAGACGCTTTTCCTCTGTCAATCTCAGAATCTTCATTTATGAAATGGGTATAAGTGTAGTAGAATTTTCACAAGGATCAAATAAAATAAGCAATGTAAAGCCCTTTCTAGCACATAGTAAGTTCTCAAAAAGTACTAACTCTTATCATTATCATAGATTTATTTACTTTTTAAATTGTAGCCCAATTCCTGTAGCCTATTTCAGTTAACTGTTACAATTTCGTATAGACTTACCACTTTGTGACACCCTATGGAGCTGAATGAAACCATAGATTTATTTACTTTTTAAATTGTAGCCCAATTCCTGTAGCCTATTTCAGTTAACTGTTATAATTTCGTATAGACTTACCACTTTGTGACACCCTATGGAGCTGAATGAAACCCCAAGAGGTTTCGTACCTTGTGCAAGGACATATGGCTGGGTGTAGATAGCAATCCAGGTCCTTGTGCACGTAAGTACTGTGCTATTTAGTTTTCTGAGCTCAGAGGTGGTGGTGAAATATGAACTTTACTTTGAATTATAACCACGGTTTAACTAGGCAAAGATAAGAAGAAAATTATTGGTTCAGTATTGACACAGATACTTGGAAAGTAAGACACAGAAACTTGAAAAGTCTAGCATATTTGGAAAATAGGGATACTTCTTTATAGCTGGAGTATATTTGGGAAGGTAAGGAAATGTTGAAGAATGAAATTAAACAGTTAGGATAGAGTAGAGAATCTCAGCCCTTTTAGTCGAAGGACCCCTTACCACTATTAAATTATTTATATTTTTAATATTTTATTGACAAATAATAAATGAATATATTCAAGGTGTATGTACAACATGATTTGATATATGTAACACTGTGTCATGATTACCACAGTCAAATTAATACATCCATCACCATCCTGGCTATACATTAGATCCCCAGAATTTGTTCATCTTGTAACAGAAACATTCAACCTTTTTACCAACATCTTTCCATTTCTCTCACCCACAGACCTGGCAACCACTGTTCTACTATCTGTTTCTGTGAGTTTAATGTTTTTAGATTCCAAATACAAGCAAGATCATACAGTATCTGTTTTCTATGTCTGGCTTATTTCACTTAGCATATAATGTCCTCTAGTTTCTTCCATGATATCATAATGGCAAGGTTTTCTTCTTTTTGTGGCTAAACAATATTCCATTGTACAGGAGGCACTTTAAAAAGTTCATGGAAAATAGAATTAAAAGATAATACAAATCCTTCTTTGAACATTTTGAAGTACCCCTCATATGTATGCCTACGTGTGTGTGTATATATGCATATACACACACAGAAGGGGTCTTTCAAAAAGTTCATGGAGAGGGCCGACCCCATGGCGCACTCAGGAGAGTGCAGCGCTGGGAGCGCAGCAGCGCTCACACCACGGGTTCGGATCCTATATAGGGATGGCCGGTGTGCTCACTGGCTGAGCGTGGTGCGGGTGACACCAAGCCAAGGGTTGCGATCCCTTTACCAGTCCCAAAAAGGACAAAAAAAAAAAAAAGTTCATGGAGAGATTTGTACTCTTTTAATTCTATTTTTCCAGAACTTTTTGAAGTACCCTTGAGTGTGTGTGTGTGTGTGTGTGTGTGTACACACACACACACATATATACACTCTAAAAAGAATTCCAAAAAGCTTTTTTTTAATGTTCCGTTCACTGTTTAAGAAAATAAAACCAAGACATGTTTAAAAAATTATTCATTTTTGGGCTGGCCCGGTGGCGCACTGTGCTAGTGCGCCGCTTGGGAAGCGCGGTGGCGCTCCCACCGAGGGTTCGGATCCCACATACAGACCAGTTCCCGCTCACTGGCTGGGCGAGGCGCGGGGGCAACGCCGAGGGTTGTGATCCCGTTGCCGGTCCCGGGCCAGTACGGGGGTGACACTGAGGGTTGCGATCCGTTGCCGGACATGGAAAAAGACACACAAAAAAATTATTCATTTAAGTGTAACAATAAGGAACCTATTATATGTTAATATGCAAAATATACTTTTACAAATCTCTTTAATTTGTGGTGCTTTAATTTCCTAGGCTGAATAATAAATTGTCACAAACCCAGAGGTTTTAAACAATGACCATTTGTTATCTCACAGTTTCTGTGAGTCAGGAGTCCAAGCATCCCTGAACTGCGGCCTTTGCTTACAGGCCCTCAGTACTGCAATTAAGATGTGGCTGGGCTATGTTCTCAACAAGAGGTTCAACTGGGAAGAATCCATTTCTCAAATGATTTGGGCTTGGGCAGATTTCATTCCTTTCTGGTTGTAGAACCTAAGTCCCTATTTTTTGGTTACCTAGAGGCCATTCTTATGCCCTGGAGCTCACTGGCAATTCCTTGCAACATAATTCTCTTACAATGTCTCAGCTACTTCCTAAAAACCAGCAAGGGAGACCCTCTCTGGTCTGCTAAGATAAAGATACACACACACACACACACACACACACACACACACATATATATATATATATATATACCCACACACACCCATATATAATGAAATATAATTATGAAAGTGACCTCCATCCCCATTTCAGACTTTCCAGAAAGCTGACCTTAGAGAAAAGCTAAATACTTTAGGAACAAGACCTGCTGGCCATCCATGTTGCTATTGAGGCACAGAAGATTAACCAGGAAAACACTAACAATTTGGAACACCTGAGACTAATGCCAAAATACACCCCATGCCGGGTGCCAATTCACTGAAAGTGTTTGAATGTGTCACAGCCTAGGTATCATAACCTAGAGAGTTAAAAAAAGGAGACAGGATGAATTTAGACAGAGAGTCTAAGTGTGGAGGACCTGCTCTTGGGACCATTACTGTGATATTTTCATTAACTCTATAACTTCCCGACTGTAGTTTCTCCCACACATTAAGTGTTATTACTATTTCTCACTGCCTTCTATTATGGTACACTAAAGCCAAGCTTTTAAATCCCTGCTCATATATTTTACTTTTCTTTGTCCTCAATTCTGATTCTGATTTGTCCAGTCCTTTCTTCTTGCAGCTGGAGTAATCTTTTTAATTGAAAAATCTGATGACGTTACTCCTCTGCTTATCTGTTGAGGTTACTCCTCCAGTAGCCCCCATTGCTGTCATGACCCCAAGGTCAATGTAACAGGCATATTTTTCTCTACCCATCACTGGTCTCCAACTCCAATTTCCAGACAGAATGGCATTACTAGCTACTTGCAGTTTGTTGTGTGTTCTTTTGCTACTTGTATTTTCACCGCCTAGAATTCTTCCCCTTCCTCATCTGGCTAACTCCTCCATGTCTTTCAAGGTTGACCTTCCCCAAGACGTTTCTTCTCATGTTTGAGTTGTGGTCCAGTGGCCTTTTATTGTTCTTCTCTCCCATATTCTCAGCACTTCTATCACATCACATAGTAAAGTGTTACCTAGGCAGTTGCTTACTTTCTCCCTGACTAAGTCACGCTCCTTGAAGGCAGGGCTAGTGCCTTGTATCACTCCCAGGCACATAAAATTAAGGTCAGTACTTAATAGATCTCAATCAAATGATAGGGCAAGCCAGATGAGATGACTTCCTTAAGATCCTACAATTAGACCTGAGCTTGGAATCAAGTCCACTCATTTTCAAAACAAGCCTTTGTTCATCACCAATCAGAGAAACTTTCATTTTTCAAAAGTGATAGCAACACATATCAGCATTATATGATATTAGATTTGTTAAGAAAACCTCTCTGTGTCCAAAATGCCATTTTTCTTGGCTGACTGATTCCTAAATTCCTATTAGCAGGAATATAAAAAAAGTAAATACTTAAAATGCAAATGCTTCAAAAAGAGGAAATGTCAATTTACATTCTCCTTCCTTATAGTACTGAAGTGAAAATTTTTATATAAGAATCTTTCCAAGTAGCAAGTTAGGAGACAGGATAGAGGACCTACAGCCACTAGGAACTTGAAAGAACAGACCAAATGGCTGGAGATGCTGGAAGTCAACTCCGTCAGTTTTGCCTTGAGCTGGTACCTTTTTGCATCATACAAACAAGGCCAAACCATGTCCACTCACTAGTGGGCTTCCTCAGTGGCTCTGCTTGTTTCTGCTTGCCCTTTAACATCCATACACAAGAAGAGTCACTAATATACTCAGTCTTTTCCTGCAAGAACAATGATGACATTCAAAATCCACTGAAGGCTTAAAAAAATAAACAATTTATATTCACTGAATAATTGTCATAAAGTCTTGCATGGTGGATGCCTTTAGGAAGAAGATGGGGTGGAAAACAGGAGACGCCATGGTGGTGCCAGTGGCTGAGGCTTCTTCTCCATCTCCTTCATCATCATGGTTTTGATCTATCTTCTTTTTCTTCTTTGTTTTTTACTGCTTCACATGTTTCTTTTTAAAATATACTAATATTACTTTTTTTACATACACCTTATTTTTTGGAGCAGTTGTAGATTTACAGTAAAATTGAAAGAAACATACATACCCCCATATTTTCTGTCTCTAAACATTCATAGCCTCCCCCCCTTATCTACATCCTCCACTGGAGTGGTACATTTGCTACAATTGATGAATATACATTGACACATCATTATCATTCAAATATTATGGTTTTCATTTGTGTTCACTCTTGGCATTACATGTTCTGTGAGTTTGAACAAATGTGTAACGACATGTATCCTCCAGTACAGTATCATACAGAGTAGTTTCACTGCTGTAAAAATCCTCTGTGCTCTGCCTGTTCGTTCCTCTCTTCCCCTACCACTTAGTAAACACATTCCTTTTTACTATCTTCATGGTTTTGACTTTACTGTAATGTCATATAGTTGGAATCATACAGTACGTAGACTGTTTGGATGGACTTCTTTCACTTAGTAATGTGCATTTAAGTTTCCTCCATGTCTCTTCATGGCTTGATAGCTCCTCTCTTTTAAGTGCTGAATAGTATTCTATTGTCTGGATGTATCGTAGTTTATTTATTCATTCACCTACTGAAGGACATTTCGGTTGCCTCCAAGTTTTGGCAATTATGAATAAAACTGCTATAAACATTCATGTAAAAGTATTTGTGTGGACATAAGTTTTCAACTCCTTTGAATAAATACCAAGAAGCATGATTGCTGAATTGTATGGTAATAATATGTTTAGTTTTATAAGAAATTTCCAAATCGTCTTCCAAATTGTTTGTACCGTTTTGCATTACCACCAGCAGTGAATGAGAGTTCCTTTTGCTTTACAACCTTGTTAGCTTTTGGTATTGTTAGTGGTCTGGATTTTAGTATTCCCATAGGTGTGTAATGGTAACTCATTGCTGCTTTAATTTACACCTTCCTGATGACATATGATATGAAATATATTTTAATATTCTTATTTTTCATCTGTATATCTTCTTTGGTTCGGTGTCTAGTGATGACTTTGACCCAGTTTTTAACTGGTTGTTTTCTTATTATTGGGTAGTAAGAATTCTTTGTATATTTTGGATAACACTTCTTTATCAGATCTATGTTTTGCGAATATTTTCTCCAAATCTGTGGCTTGCCTTTTTATTCTCTTAAACGTGTCTTTTACAGAGCAGAATTTTTTAATTTTACTGAAATTTGTCTTATCAATTCTTTCTTTCATGGATTGTGTTTTAGCATTTGATAGAGTTTGGATGTGTTGTCCCCCCAGAACTCATGTGTAAATCTGATCCCCAATGTGGCAGAGCTGAGAGCTGTTTGGGTCTCGGGGGTGGATCTCTCACAAATGAATTAATGCTCTCTCTGGGGGGTGGGGGGTAATGAATAAGTTTTGGCTTTATTAGTTCCCGGGAGAGCTAGTTGTTTATAAAGACCCTGGAACCTCCCCTGTCTCTCTCTCTTGCTTCCTCTCGCCATGTGATCTGCTTGTACCCACTGGCTGCCTGCCATTTTCCTCAGTGATTAGAAGCAGCCTGAGGCCCGTGCCAGATGCAGCTGTATTGTGAACCAAATAAACCTCTTTTCTTTATAAATTACCCACTTTCAGGTATTCTGTTACAGCAACACAAAATGGACTAATACACTGTTCTATTTAAAAAGTCATTACCAAATGCTGGACTGCTACTATTAGCTGTCTTTTGATGCTCACCTGTAGAAAATAAACAATTTCACAAAACATCAAAGCCAGACAAGGCCATTCTGTGATCATGAGGGATCAAACCACAAAACTAGACTACTCCATAATTATGTCTGAACATACACAAAAAATAAACATTTTCAAATCACAAAATTACCAATACACCACTACCCTTAGTAATGAGTGACTGCTGCTTCTTTATTAATTATAACTTTAGTTGCAGCCTATTCTTTCTTCCTTCTAAACAAGAGTTATTAATATAATCATGTAATTAACCACACTTCAAAACAGCATTCAAGTCAGAGCAAAGTTTCACTTCCTTAAACTCTTCTCAAGACTAGTATAACTCAGAGTCCTAAAGCAAGTCTTTTCTAAATTTCACTTATAGAGAAGCCCCATGATTCCCCATGGTATGTATTTTTCCTCATTGCAACAGATAAAATACCCAACTTATTCAACTATAGGTGTGTTCCTGGTCATCTCTGACTGAAGGGCATCGACCAAGTCATATGTATACACTTGCTTTGTAGATCACTTGCACTTAACAGAGGAGTTCTCTATTCTACAGAGGAGTTCTCTATTCTACCTAAAATAAGATAGCATAACAGGGCAGGCTGTGCAGTGGAGATGAAGGAACTTGTAGGAAAGATGGATTTGCTATTTGCCAAGCTTCTTGGCTTCCTGAATCTTCACCATCTTCTGTGGTTTGCTTCTTTGTGTTCATGTTATGTCTAAAACCCATGGTATACAACACTTTTAATATCTCCAGAAAATCCTATGACACCTTTTTAATAAGCTTGGTAATGAAATTAAAATTTATTGCCTAATGATGTGTATTTTTTTGCTTTTGCTTAGAGTACATTGGCAATTTACAGAAGTCAAATGTGCTCACAGCAAGTGTAATGTTGTTTGTAATTCCATAGAAATTCAGCTTTGCTTTTTTGTCTCTCAATTCGAAGCTCTGAAAATCTCCTAAATAAAAATCTGTGAGTCTTTGTCTGTGAGACATATGCCATGTGGTTAAGACTTCCCACCAGTTCACTGATACAATAGATAGTTAAGATGAGGGAGTGATGAGGATGAACAAGATTAGATAAATGCAAGGCTAAGAATGATGAAAGAGAAGCATGAAAACTCAAAGGTATTATGGCCTCGGTTAATGGTCTCTCCTGCTTTGAACTCTGAATTTCACTGTGACAAAACAATTGTGAAGCTAGAGCTGAGAAAAATGTTGAGAAACATTTAAGAAATCCAAGAAAATGGATAAAAAGAACTATATTTTTCAGTGGATAAATAAATTAATGTAAGGGAGAGAAATATGAAAGAGGAACCAAAATGATGCATGGAAAAAAGAAGAGGAAAAGAAAAATGTGATTTGATGATATTTTAATATTTTCATCTTAATGAATTAGTTGTGCGTGACGTGGTGGTTTTAAACCATAACTTAAAATTTGGTATTTCTTCCATGAAAAAGCAGAGTGTTTGTTGCCTCTACTTGGACTTGGTCATGGCTTTTTGACTGTTTGAATAAGTAAATTGTACTGGAAGTCATGTTTTGTAACTTCTGATGCTAGCTTAGGAAAAACAATTCAGCTTCTGCTGATTTATCTGGGAAAATTCACTCTGGGAGCCATCAATAGCCAAGTTAGAAGCCTGACTTTTCTGAGGAAAACACTGGAGAAAACCCACATGAAGAGACAGTGAAGAGAAAGGAAGATGTCCCAGGTGTTGGAGTCCCCAGATGTTATAGACTTCCCAGTCCAGGTTCTAGAACATGGGAATGATGACCTCGAACTCAGGCAGCACCTGACTGCAAATGCTTGAGAGACTCAAATAAGAACCTTCTGCTGAGCCTAGTCACCTTCCAAATTTGTGAGAAAAATAAATAAGTGTTAGTGTTTTATACCACCGTTACAGGGTGGTTTGATATACATCTATATATAGGTAGCTGAAACGTAAGGTGTGGTTATCACTTTACAAGTCCATCCTTCAGTAAAGTGGCAGTCAAAAATGATGTTTGTATAGCACATTTTCCATATCTCTTTGTTCTCTTTTCCTTGAAAATTATTCCTTTGAGATTTAGGACCAGATAGCCAAATACAAAATTAATTTCAAATAATTAAGCTTTTTCATATTTAGAAAACAATGGCTTAAAACAACACACATTTAATATCTTACAGGCATAATATCTACATATCTAACATTGTTGAAGAGGCTCAAATGAGGTAAGATATTTGAATTTTTTATTTGTTTAACAAGGAAGCACCATGTGTACACATAATTATTATTATTACTAGCAGAAATAACAGTAGCTAACTTTTATTGAGTACTGAATATATTCCAGGGACTCTTATAAGTGCTTTGTCCACTGTAAAAATCAGCCTCTAAGATGACATCTGATGGTCTCCAGGTCCTGCTATTTCAGGCCCTTGTATAACTCTTTCCCTTTGAGTCAGGAGGTCTGGACTTACTGGCTTGGCTTCCAAAGAATAGCACATGACAAAAAATGATGAGATATCACTTTCATGATTAGACTATGGAAGACTGTGACTACAGTCTTTCTAGTAGATTCTCTCTTTCTGTCTTTGTTGGAGAGTCTCACATGGCAAGAAACTGGGGTCAGCTTTTAGGTAATAATCAGCGAGGTACTGAGGCCTTTAATCCAACATATGAGGAACTGAATCCTTTAACAGCTGTATGAATGAATTTGCAAGCAGCTCCTGCCCTGATTGAAACCTTATTGCAGCCTTTTAAAAGATTGTGAAGCTGAGGACCCAGTTAAGCCATGCTCAGATTCCTTACCTGCAGGAACTATGAGATATTACATGTGTGTTGTTTTAAGCCACTAAATTTTGGGGTATTTTTTTTTTTAATGCAGCAATAGATAACTAATCTACCTGCACTGAGGAAACTAAGACACAGAGAATCATCACATCTTTACCATTGGAGAAGTCATCTCATCAATCTAAATTATTTCCTTCTGCTCTACCGTTTGGAGAGACTGAGGAAGCAATTCCATGACAATGTAATTTATCAAGGACTTCTGGGGAAAATGCTATCCCCCATATCCCAGTTGTCTGAGTTAAGGAAATGAGTAAATATAAAAATTAAAAAGTGGAAATTTAAACTCAAGTTACAGTCAACATTTACTGTGCACTTACTCTGTGCCAGGTATCAAGATTCTACATTTTATACATTCAGTTCCTGAAGCAATGTATTTGTTATCTGAATGAAAATCAGATTACTCATTTCATGGTATATTTCTGGATGACACAATTCTTCGTTTGCATCATTCCTAGAAAGATCTGCAATACAGGCACTTTTGCCATGAAATTAAATTAAAATGCCTGATCAATAATAAAATCATATTCCATGGTTCAGATTTTAACTTTGTAGTTTGTTACAGAAAATGAGAATTACTGTTACCTTTGCCTGCAAAACTTTCTGACATGAATGGCACCATGTACAATCTAGTTCTTCCTTTCAAACCTTGGACTGTGCTTCTCCTGGGTTCGGCATGCCAGATCTACTGGAGCTCCTCTGCAGGCAGTTGCGCTTAACACCTTTACAGCTCTACATTGGGTGACTCTTCTCTGGGGTAAGTAACAGCTTTATTACTTCCCAAAGTCCTGCTCTTTTTCAAAATATGTATAAAGGGCTGGGCTGGAGATAAAGGGCTGGAGCAGAATATCCTATTTGATTCATTCTAGCATTTACTTCTGTTTTCGTTTCCTTCTGGAAATCCACATGTGTGGTCATCGAGCCTAATATCCTCTCTCCTAATAGCTTTGTATTATGGAACACAAGCCGATCCCACCAGAAAAGTGGACCTCAGTGAGTTTTGTTATAGTTACTTATATCTTCTCCATTTTTAGCTCAGCATGCTTGTAGGGATCATTTGAGTGCTATTAGCCTTGTATGAGCAAAATCTTGGGATGGCTGATATTTATAAAAAAAGTAATTGAAGTGCTATTTTCTGATTATGAAACTGATATTATGATGTGGATTTGAATAAATGGGCATCTTTATTTGACTAGGAAAATAAAATCTAATAAATTACTGCCCACCAGGAATAGATCTTGAGCTCTTATCCTTAGAGAGATGAGAAAGCAGATATGATTTTTCTAGGCTGAAAAGTAATTCAGGCAAGTATTAGAAAAAGCATTTGTTTGTTGTTGTTTGACAAAAGTTTGAGGCAAGGAAGAGATCTTAAGTTGGTTATTCAGTGTGTTGAAAGGGAAGCAATTTTATGAAGTGAGCATAAGGTAAGGTAGTTCTAGATTTAATTCTACCTTAATCACACATTATCTATGTGACCTCACAGCAAACTTAAGTTCCTAAACCTCAGTTTCCTTTTCTGACATAGGGAATTAAAATCTGTGTACAAGGAGAAGCTGACTTTAGAATTTTTATGAAGTTTAAATAAGACAATAGTGTAAAATATTTAAGACACTATTGTGTACCAAGTGGTTAATAAATTGTATAATTTTTCTCCAAAACCCCAGATTGAATGTTTTCTACAAAGTTTTACCTTCAGTACACAGGAGACCCCAATGAAATATCCAATTAATTAGAATCAATTGAAATTACTCTGTAAATAAATTGTTTGTAAAATAACTAGCCAAAAAAAATGATGACGACCATTTTTATTAGTATCCAAATGAAGCATAAAGAGTAGAGTGATGAAGTCTTACTTCTTCCCTTCCACCGAATTCCTGGCCCTGCATTTTACAAACACATAGCAGTCCTATAAAGGTATAACAATTAAACATGCATGATGACGACCATTTTTATTAGTATCCAAATGAAGCATAAAGAGTAGAGTGATGAAGTCTTGCTTCTTCCCTTCCACCGAATTCCTGGCCCTGCATTTTACAAACACATAGCAGTCCTATAAAGGTATAACAATTAAACATGTATCATATTCATCATTAGCTGCACTAGATGCTGGAGGATACCTTAATAAGGCCTGCAAAATTCTTAGGAAAGATGATTTTGAATTTAGAATTGCAGATTCAGGCTCCAAATAACAATCAAATATGATTCTATATAGATATTTCAGAGACATAAAAACTCAATATTTACCTTTCTTACAACCTTTTCAGGTATGTTACTTTAGAAGGCGATAGAAAGCTCCCGAGTAGTGCAATTGGCAGGTTGTGGGGGAGAAGACAGTGAGAAATGCTGGGAAGTTAAGGAAATTAGGCTATTCTGAAGACTTGATATTGCCTAGTAGAAATTTAAACTTATTAAAGATATTGTGAGAAAAGTAAAATATTAACAGCAGTCCTTTTACCTACTTCTTCTCCAGTGTAGCAGCTGAAATGGAATGACCAAGGCATTTCCTTGTAAACCTGCTAATGAGCTTGACCAGGCATATTTGTACAAATTTAAGTGGCATTACCTTTGGAAAGATACCTGGAAGTCCCTTTCCTATAAAAGTTTTATAGCAGGATATACTTGTTTTGACTAGAGTGTTTATTGTAAATATACCTAGGATTATAAATTTATGGGGCATAACTAAATAACTGATGGGGCATAAAAGGGAAGAGTATTGAAATGGAAATGGCTTCTTTTATGAAAACTGTTTCTGCCTATGTTGCTCGAGATTTATCTGTTACTATGAAACCAAATTATATCCTAATATAGGAAAAAGAGATATTGTTTGAAGCATGCATATGAAGGTTTAGGATCCATATGGGGAAAATAATGCTTTTACCATACCTGGTACTAACTTATATTCTATCATTACCAAAATTTGACGTTGAGTAAGAGCTGTGATTTGTGTGAGTTATTTTTGTCAAATCAATACTTCACGTTAACACAGCATTAAATACAAACAATACAAGTGAAGAGGCAATTTGAAGCTCCAGGAAAAAAAAACGTGGGTGTACAATAAAACTATGAGAAAAATAATACGTTAATGAGTTGCCTAGTAAATCATATATGCCTAGTCATAACAAGACAAATGCTTTATTAATGTTCAATCTTTAGAATCAACATATAGACAAAGCTCAGAACATATGATTATAATGGAGTAGAATGTTAATGCTATCAACCTTCCACAAATAGTGGAAGTTCAGAGGAGAAGGGGAACAGAGTTGGAGAAAATGGTTGGTGATTTGTACATCTTCAAAGTGAGCAGCCTAGACACACCTTGGTTGCCTGACAAAACAAGACCTAAAGGAATGATAACATGACTACTTTACAAAATTAACAAATTGAAGAAATATAAAATAGTGATTTTATTATTTGGGGAAGGGAAGTATATCCCTCAGTATTTAGAATAGTCAGTATTACACTATCCTATCAGGAGGTAAACAGAGATAGCTAAAATTATAAATCAAAAAATGGAAATATAAACATAGACAGATGAAGATAATTAACAGAAGATATAACTTTTCTTTATAAGCTTGTGTATAATACATGATTATTTAAGTATGCATGTATATTATCTCAGCCACACACACACCCATTCACATGTATGTTTATACATAGATAAATAGATGGATAGATCAAGAAAAAAAGAGAGAGACCATAAGAATGATGGAAAATAAGACTCTTTAGACCGTTAAATTTTTACCCAGCTCTGCTCAGGAGACAGCAGCCTTGACACTGAATTGTAATAACTCGTAATAATACTGTAATAGCAGAATATTTCCAATTATCTTAGTAACAGAAAAGCTTGCTAAATTTCCCAGTTAATCTGTATTCAGATTCTATATCCAAAAAATGAATTTATGATTATAACTGAATGCTCATTTAGGTCATAAAACAAAGAGAATAAGTGAATTGTATATAAAAATCTCAGTGGGATTAGTTAATTAACATTTTGGTGCATATTAAATTCTCTCATAAATTTTATGGTAGTAAATTTGCTGTAGTAAGCTATTAATTTTAGAAACACTTAATAAAGAGGGTTCTGGACTTGAAGAACCATGGACCGATGTTACCTAGTGCTCATGTTTCCCGTAGAGATAACAAAGAAAGCAATCCCGGCACAGTAGGTGCTTTTAAAGACTCTGCTTATATCATATTTTTTAACATTCCATTGGCCAAAGTAAGTCCATGAGAAAACCCAAAGTCAAGTAGTAGTAGTGAAGTGCACCTGACCATGGAGGCAGAAGGTACTGTGATGTCATGTGACAAAAGCTATGGACAAGGAGTAGGTGAAAAAGTCAGGCCAATGGAGCAATCTATGACTTGGCTCAAGGCTAGGACAGTTACTTGTTTATGAGGCATACAAATGAATATTTGTTGTTGAAATTTCTTGTAAAAGATTTCCTTCTACGGGTTTAAGAATTATCTGTTGCACATACCCATTCTTCTTGAAATAATGTATGCTATGCAGACAAATGGGAACGTGAAAGAACATTAAGTAGGAAAAAATAGGAAAACATGTTTTATTTGTAATCCACTGATAAACAGGCAGGAAAAATTTACATTTGGGAAATGCAAGTCAGCATTTCACTCATGCTGACTTGGCAGTAATAACTCAACTAATCTGTATTGATGTAAATGAAATTGTCTCATTTTAAATGGTGGATTCTGTTTCATTTAGATAGGAAGAGAGGTGCCTGGGTTAAGTTTATTTTACTCTAAGCAAAAGAAGACCTATTGCATCCCTAAAATCTTCTAAAATTGGACTCTTGGGATGTGTGTATATGGAGGGGTGGGGAGAGGTGGGCAATTCAGGTGCTACAAGAGACCTGAATTTGTAAGGAAGACAGAAATTGTTAACATTTTGGGTATAGACAAGATGTTAAGTTTAGAAGGAAGCAAGAACCCTCTTGCCTATTGAGAGAGGAAAGTGGAAGGAAATAATTCTGTGGCACCAATAGTGCAGATGGAAAAACTCAGTCCTTACAGAATTGACTGTTCTACGTCAAGTCAAAGTTTGGGTAATATATAAAAAGACTACAGATTGGAGCAGAATTAGTCTTGGAAGAAAATGGCTACTGTTGTGGGAGAACACAAAAATCCCCAAACACCTAACAGAAAAGAGAGATAATGAAGAGCAGAATAATCTTGTTAATGTTAAGTAGCAAGTAGTAGGAGTGAGACGAGACTATTAGCAATAGGGTGTTTGATCCAATAACCCGAATAACCTAATACAATTTGGTTTGCTAAGTACATTAAAATAAATCCTTAAAATTACCTACTTCAGTCAGTTATGATTGTAAGCCTTCTAAAATAAAATGCTTATTGTGTTTGGATCTGGAAGCACATGCATTAAGGTTTTATCAAAAAATAGTGTTTGAACTAATAGTGGAGGAATAATGATTGAACCTAGGTTTGTCCCAAGTGATCTAAATTGTGCTTTAAAAGCGTGATTTAAATGGATTTTGTGTAAATCAACTTCACCCTAGATCCTGCTGTTTGTGACTTCAACCTTATATAAGGATTCTTGAATTGTAGTTCAAAATACCAGGCTATCAGATGTAACCAGGAAACAGAGTGCCATAAATCAACCCCACATTGAGAAATAGAGCATATTTTTCCAGTGACTATAAAAATGGATGTGTTGTTTTCAAATACAATAAAATAACAATATGAATATATGACATATCTAAATTATGCCTTCATCTTAACCTAAGAAAACACTTGGCCCAGCATATTCTCATAAATCACAGCACAATTTTCAGGAATGAAAGCTTGGACATTGTCTACTGTACTTTTTTTTTTTTTTAACATTATTTCACCAAATTCATTTTGAGCAATTAATCTGAAATGCTATCTATGAATGCACAGATGAATAAATGAGGGCCCTGTCCTCAAGGAGAAGAGACACATACATTGATAATTACTGTTACAATGATAGAAGTATGTCCTGAGTAATATGATGGCCAGAGGGGCAGTACCTAACCTGACCTTAGGTAGCTATGGGAAGCTTTTGAGAGGAGATGGTAATTGAATTGAGTCTTTAAGGATATATAAAGATGGCCAAAGAATCAAGAGATTGTGTTTTTGGTAAAGGGCAGAGGATGAACAATGGCAGAAAAATGAGAAAAAGCTTAATGTGTGCAAGGAATTATTTATAACAAGGATAACTAGAGTGTGGTGTGGGAGGCTGGGCCTGGCAGGGAATTATATTGTGGAGGTCACGTAACAGGCTGATAGGCCATGCTAAGTCTTTTTCTTCGGCAAATGGGCTCTGACATTTTTTATTGTATATCTTTATCACTAAAAATATTTTCAGAATGCACTTTTAATATTAACATGTTTACTTATGACTGATAACCAGGTATTATTGTTCCAAATATATTGGAAACAGTATAAAGCATTTACACAAACAAAACATGTTTTAAAAGGGTAAAGTCAGTCATAAATGGAAAGTCGAATTTTTCTTCCTACATATTTATAATTTATCAAGAGTATTCCTGGGAGATAAGGAGATAAACCTACCTCAGAAATAAATGTTCTAGGCACTAGGAGTAAGGCAAGGGTTTTTATCAGAGAATTCACTTGTCGACTCTAGCAGCAGACTAGAGGATGCGGAAAAAAGAACCAAGCTCAGAAAGGAGAGAGAAGAGTTAGGAGAAGGATGTTAAGAGTCATACTGGTAAGGTAAAAGCAAATAAATTTTGAGAAAGTAAAATCAGTTGGACATTTTAATTATTGTCTTCACATGACAAGTCCCATGTTCATCACTGAGTATTAATTAAATGGTTAAGTCAGTTAAAGAATTCAAGAGGAAGGACAAATTCAGAAGGTCAATGTCTCATTTTTCCAGATACTTAATTCTCCATCCAAATAATCTTGCTAAAATGCTAATAACAAAATGGCTTCAATATGCAGTGATTACTTAATAATTTACCAACATAATATGTCAATTTAAAGGCCTCTATTTAGTTCTTTATCTCACTAAGGATGTAAGTGGCTACCTGAGACAGGGCGACACGATGGCAAAAGGATAATAAAAGTCTTGGTAATTTATCCTCATAAAGTCTCTCCAAGTCACTAACAGGATGCTTACGTGCATCTGCCAAGATATAAAGGCTGACCATGGAGAGTTAACAGAGATAGTTTGGGGACATAGCAACTTTTAAAAAGTTCTTTTCTTTCTGAGTGGTTATTAAATTTCAGTGCTGGGAGTCAGAAAAATCTGAAAAGAAGGGCAGACTTCCTATCTCTGTAATCTTCTGAAATTCTGAAATTGTCTATGGCATTTGAAAAAGCCCAAACACCCAACTATGAAAGCATGTTTTGATCTAATAACCTTTTATAGGGCTTTTTCTTTACAGAAGATGAAAGCCTTTTATAAATGTTTATTTCAATCTGACAGCAACTCTGAAGTGGGAAATACAGGAAGGTAGGTCAATTTCATTGGATGAGGTAAAATGTAGCAGAATATGAGAGCTGGGGCTGGACAGTGTCACAGTGATTGGTTCTGGTCTGGAGAAGCTTATTTTTGTCAAGAATATGAAGAATTTTTTTTTATGATGTTGAAAAGAATAATAATTTCTCATATTTTCATGAGAGGAGGGAAGTGGTAAATTATGCATAAAAGATAGGAAGAGAATAAAACTAAAATGAATAATGGGTACATAGTTGATGAAATCAACTATAGAATCACAGCAGAGTGGAGTATCAAACTTCAGCTGGTTCAGCCACCCTTTGGATGCATAAAATGTAATTATTCCCATTTACGGATGATGAAACTGTAATTGAGTGAGGTTAAGTAATCTGTCCACAAATAGTGAATTATTGGCAGTGAAACAAGAAATTAGGCCACCTGCATTTTACAGCCAATNAGCAGCCTAGACACACCTTGGTTGCCTGACAAAACAAGACCTAAAGGAATGATAACATGACAACTTTACAAAATTAACAAATTGAAGAAATATAAAATAGTGATTTTATTATTTGGGGAAGGGAAGTATATCCCTCAGTATTTAGAATAGTCAGTATTACACTATCCTATCAGGAGGTAAACAGAGATAGCTAAAATTATAAATCAAAAAATGGAAATATAAACATAGACAGATGAAGATAATTAACAGAAGATATAACTTTTCTTTATAAGCTTGTGTATAATACATGATTATTTAAGTATGCATGTATATTATCTCAGCCACACACACACCCCGGTCCATATGTGGGATCCGAACCCTCGGCGGGAGCGCCACCGCGCTTCCCAAGCTGCACACTATAGCAGTGTGCCACTGGGCTGGCCCAAGATATAACTTTTCTTTATAAGCTTGTGTATAATACATGATTATTTAAGTATGCACGTATATTATCTCAGCCACACACACACCCATTCACATGTATGTTTATACATAGATAAATAGATGGATAGATCAAGAAAAAAAGAGAGAGACCATAAGAATGATGGAAAATAAGACTCTTTAGACCGTTAAATTTTTACCCAGCTCTGCTCAGGAGACAGCAGCCTTGACACTGAATTGTAATAACTCGTAATAATACTGTAATAGCAGAATATTTCCAATTATCTTAGTAACAGAAAAGCTTGCTAAATTTCCCAGTTAATCTGTATTCAGATTCTATATCCAAAAAATGAATTTATGATTATAACTGAATGCTCATTTAGGTCATAAAACAAAGAGAATAAGTGAATTGTATATAAAAATCTCAGTGGGATTAGTTAATTAACATTTTGGTGCATATTAAATTCTCTCATAAATTTTATGGTAGTAAATTTGCTGTAGTAAGCTATTAATTTTAGAAACACTTAATAAAGAGGGTTCTGGACTTGAAGAACCATGGACCGATGTTACCTAGTGCTCATGTTTCCCGTAGAGATAACAAAGAAAGCAATCCCGGCACAGTAGGTGCTTTTAAAGACTCTGCTTATATCATATTTTTTAACATTCCATTGGCCAAAGTAAGTCCATGAGAAAACCCAAAGTCAAGTAGTAGTAGTGAAGTGCACCTGACCATGGAGGCAGAAGGTACTGTGATGTCATGTGACAAAAGCTATGGACAAGGAGTAGGTGAAAAAGTCAGGCCAATGGAGCAATCTATGACTTGGCTCAAGGCTAGGACAGTTACTTGTTTATGAGGCATACAAATGAATATTTGTTGTTGAAATTTCTTGTAAAAGATTTCCTTCTACGGGTTTAAGAATTATCTGTTGCACATACCCATTCTTCTTGAAATAATGTATGCTATGCAGACAAATGGGAACGTGAAAGAACATTAAGTAGGAAAAAATAGGAAAACATGTTTTATTTGTAATCCACTGATAAACAGGCAGGAAAAATTTACATTTGGGAAATGCAAGTCAGCATTTCACTCATGCTGACTTGGCAGTAATAACTCAACTAATCTGTATTGATGTAAATGAAATTGTCTCATTTTAAATGGTGGATTCTGTTTCATTTAGATAGGAAGAGAGGTGCCTGGGTTAAGTTTATTTTACTCTAAGCAAAAGAAGACCTATTGCATCCCTAAAATCTTCTAAAATTGGACTCTTGGGATGTGTGTATATGGAGGGGTGGGGAGAGGTGGGCAATTCAGGTGCTACAAGAGACCTGAATTTGTAAGGAAGACAGAAATTGTTAACATTTTGGGTATAGACAAGATGTTAAGTTTAGAAGGAAGCAAGAACCCTCTTGCCTATTGAGAGAGGAAAGTGGAAGGAAATAATTCTGTGGCACCAATAGTGCAGATGGAAAAACTCAGTCCTTACAGAATTGACTGTTCTACGTCAAGTCAAAGTTTGGGTAATATATAAAAAGACTACAGATTGGAGCAGAATTAGTCTTGGAAGAAAATGGCTACTGTTGTGGGAGAACACAAAAATCCCCAAACACCTAACAGAAAAGAGAGATAATGAAGAGCAGAATAATCTTGTTAATGTTAAGTAGCAAGTAGTAGGAGTGAGACGAGACTATTAGCAATAGGGTGTTTGATCCAATAACCCGAATAACCTAATACAATTTGGTTTGCTAAGTACATTAAAATAAATCCTTAAAATTACCTACTTCAGTCAGTTATGATTGTAAGCCTTCTAAAATAAAATGCTTATTGTGTTTGGATCTGGAAGCACATGCATTAAGGTTTTATCAAAAAATAGTGTTTGAACTAATAGTGGAGGAATAATGATTGAACCTAGGTTTGTCCCAAGTGATCTAAATTGTGCTTTAAAAGCGTGATTTAAATGGATTTTGTGTAAATCAACTTCACCCTAGATCCTGCTGTTTGTGACTTCAACCTTATATAAGGATTCTTGAATTGTAGTTCAAAATACCAGGCTATCAGATGTAACCAGGAAACAGAGTGCCATAAATCAACCCCACATTGAGAAATAGAGCATATTTTTCCAGTGACTATAAAAATGGATGTGTTGTTTTCAAATACAATAAAATAACAATATGAATATATGACATATCTAAATTATGCCTTCATCTTAACCTAAGAAAACACTTGGCCCAGCATATTCTCATAAATCACAGCACAATTTTCAGGAATGAAAGCTTGGACATTGTCTACTGTACTTTTTTTTTTTTTTAACATTATTTCACCAAATTCATTTTGAGCAATTAATCTGAAATGCTATCTATGAATGCACAGATGAATAAATGAGGGCCCTGTCCTCAAGGAGAAGAGACACATACATTGATAATTACTGTTACAATGATAGAAGTATGTCCTGAGTAATATGATGGCCAGAGGGGCAGTACCTAACCTGACCTTAGGTAGCTATGGGAAGCTTTTGAGAGGAGATGGTAATTGAATTGAGTCTTTAAGGATATATAAAGATGGCCAAAGAATCAAGAGATTGTGTTTTTGGTAAAGGGCAGAGGATGAACAATGGCAGAAAAATGAGAAAAAGCTTAATGTGTGCAAGGAATTATTTATAACAAGGATAACTAGAGTGTGGTGTGGGAGGCTGGGCCTGGCAGGGAATTATATTGTGGAGGTCACGTAACAGGCTGATAGGCCATGCTAAGTCTTTTTCTTCGGCAAATGGGCTCTGACATTTTTTATTGTATATCTTTATCACTAAAAATATTTTCAGAATGCACTTTTAATATTAACATGTTTACTTATGACTGATAACCAGGTATTATTGTTCCAAATATATTGGAAACAGTATAAAGCATTTACACAAACAAAACATGTTTTAAAAGGGTAAAGTCAGTCATAAATGGAAAGTCGAATTTTTCTTCCTACATATTTATAATTTATCAAGAGTATTCCTGGGAGATAAGGAGATAAACCTACCTCAGAAATAAATGTTCTAGGCACTAGGAGTAAGGCAAGGGTTTTTATCAGAGAATTCACTTGTCGACTCTAGCAGCAGACTAGAGGATGCGGAAAAAAGAACCAAGCTCAGAAAGGAGAGAGAAGAGTTAGGAGAAGGATGTTAAGAGTCATACTGGTAAGGTAAAAGCAAATAAATTTTGAGAAAGTAAAATCAGTTGGACATTTTAATTATTGTCTTCACATGACAAGTCCCATGTTCATCACTGAGTATTAATTAAATGGTTAAGTCAGTTAAAGAATTCAAGAGGAAGGACAAATTCAGAAGGTCAATGTCTCATTTTTCCAGATACTTAATTCTCCATCCAAATAATCTTGCTAAAATGCTAATAACAAAATGGCTTCAATATGCAGTGATTACTTAATAATTTACCAACATAATATGTCAATTTAAAGGCCTCTATTTAGTTCTTTATCTCACTAAGGATGTAAGTGGCTACCTGAGACAGGGTGACACAATGGCAAAAGGATAATAAAAGTCTTGGTAATTTATCCTCATAAAGTCTCTCCAAGTCACTAACAGGATGCTTACGTGCATCTGCCAAGATATAAAGGCTGACCATGGAGAGTTAACAGAGATAGTTTGGGGACATAGCAACTTTTAAAAAGTTCTTTTCTTTCTGAGTGGTTATTAAATTTCAGTGCTGGGAGTCAGAAAAATCTGAAAAGAAGGGCAGACTTCCTATCTCTGTAATCTTCTGAAATTCTGAAATTGTCTATGGCATTTGAAAAAGCACAAACACCCAACTATGAAAGCATGTTTTGATCTAATAACCTTTTATAGGGCTTTTTCGCAGACTTCCTATCTCTGTAATCTTCTGAAATTCTGAAATTGTCTATGGCATTTGAAAAAGCCCAAACACCCAACTATGAAAGCATGTTTTGATCTAATAACCTTTTATAGGGCTTTTTCTTACAGAAGATGAAAGCCTTTTATAAATGTTTATTTCAATCTGACAGCAACTCTGAAGTGGGAAATACAGGAAGGTAGGTCAATTTCATTGGATGAGGTAAAATGTAGCAGAATATGAGAGCTGGGGCTGGACAGTGTCACAGTGATTGGTTCTGGTCTGGAGAAGCTTATTTTTGTCAAGAATATGAAGAATTTTTTTTTATGATGTTGAAAAGAATAATAATTTCTCATATTTTCATGAGAGGAGGGAAGTGGTAAATTATGCATAAAAGATAGGAAGAGAATAAAACTAAAATGAATAATGGGTACATAGTTGATGAAATCAACTATAGAATCACAGCAGAGTGGAGTATCAAACTTCAGCTGGTTCAGCCACCCTTTGGATGCATAAAATGTAATTATTCCCATTTACGGATGATGAAACTGTAATTGAGTGAGGTTAAGTAATCTGTCCACAAATAGTGAATTATTGGCAGTGAAACAAGAAATTAGGCCACCTGCATTTTACAACCAATCATGAGGTAAGTGTCAGGAAACATGTTTGTTATGAACAAATTAATTATGTTGTCCATACTATTTGTTTTTAATTTTTTTTAAAATTTGTCCAAAAAAAAAAAAAAAACCAACCCTTTGAAATATGCATGTATGTATGTCTATGTAATTGTATGGGCATCTATGTATCTATCTACATCTTTAACAGCCTTGTTTTGGTTAATAAAACTTGGGGATCTTAAAATTGATCTTGTTTATATATTACAGCTGTTTTTTTTTTTTTACAAAATCACAGAATGAAATACAGTATAATATATTCAAATGTATTGGCCTTTTTAATTTGCTGTACAACTATTCAAAAATCAGGTTAATGTAGATACAGATTATTTCTGGGGTTTTCTCACAGCAGAAAACATTTTAAATCTATCTCTTTCACGATCGGAATAATCACGCTCAGAGACTAATGTCTTTCTGTCCTCTTTACAAGCACTTTTGGGTAATGCATTACCTTAGTTCAGGTCTCCAGGGCTTAAGAGAAAGCGTTGACATTGAAAAAGATAAGTGGGCTTGATTCAAAATCTGGGACCATGTGCATTTTTGGTGACAATGATTTCTGAAAACTACTTCTAAGGCTGACCAGTTTTGGGGTTAGAAAAATCCTATAGTTCTTTTGCCATATTTCAGCATATATTGATATTCTCTGATGCAGACTCTATAAAAAGTAAATAAGTTTTATTTTGAAAAGACTATTTTCCTGGGCCAAGAGCTATTAAGTATACTCTTAACTATTTTTAATGGTGGGAATTGATAGTCAGTGTCAGTGGAAATGAAGCTTTTATGTGGAGCATTAAAAAAAAACATAAGGAATAAAAATATATACTATCAACTCTTCTGTCATTCATCATTCATGGCTATGTGCTCATCATTCGTTCTCTGCTTCAGTTTTTAATTAAAAACACGTACATTCAACTTTTTGTAAGGTATCATAGAGGAGGATAAGGTATTTCCTTACGGAGAGTTCCAGACAGAAGGAAAATATAGATGAGAGAGTGAGAAAAGTATAGTATATTTTAGAACTCCCTTAAGAACTGTTAATATGGGAAGTCCTGAGACACATACATGAAAATATGAGGCAATTCCTCTCAATAAGGGTACTACATAATAATTAAATTATCATTGTTAATTAAAAAAAAGAAATTACCACCAAATCTTTGTTAACGAGTTGCTTCTTTCTCTCACATTCATTTGTATATGTGATAAATTCATCACTGATTAATTTTTTAAATTTTAATACCCTTTCTATGCATACCAACCTAGAAACATCCACATGTATCTGCATTTTCATTAACCTTCAAAATCAAGTGTCATATATTTTCTAATATTTAAGAGAAGACATAATAAATTGAGTATTTTCTTATTCTTCAAACACAAAATAAGACAACTCTTCTAAATGAAAAAAAAAATTCTGTCATGTTAGAGATGTTCTAGTCTTTAAAATGTTAAAAAACTTGGCTTTCGTTCCAAAGCCTGTTTTCTTTTGCCATTTAACCTGCTTAGATCTCCAGTTGCTTATCTAAAAATGGAGGCTTATGGAGCCTTTTTTGCAAAATTTTTATAAATATTAAAAACTTACAAGTTTTGTGAAACTACTTTGAAAATGACATTGTGAGTACAGATAGTACAATTATAATGATAC
>NW_007733128.1:5310-9572 GCF_000696425.1 Galeopterus variegatus | reverse complement strand
GTTTTGTGAAACTACTTTGAAAATGACATTGTGAGTACAGATAGTACAATTATAATGATACGGGTAGCAGAAATCTAATTTATCAGAATAATAAAGCTTTCTCAGGGAATCAGAAGGTACATTTTGAAATGTAGGAAATAATAGAAAATACAAGACATACCCAAGAGCTATTCTTTTGTTCAATCCATTCTTTTCATCTGGAGTTCTGTCTATCCTCAAGTCTCATAACAAAGCCCACCTCCTTCAAGGAGCCCTCCCACATTTCTTCAGACAGAATTATTCTCTCTCTCTTTCTCTCTACTATACTTTTATAACTTAAAATTGAAGTACATATAAAAAGTCAGTCTATCTTTTCTTAGGAGTATATACAAATTGGATGGTTTGTTCTTCTGGATTGTGAGTTCTGCCATAGTTTCTTAAACTATTCCCCACAGAGTGCCTAGCACTGTGCTTATGTGTTAAGTAGCCAGTGGACATATATTTGATTGAATATAAAGAATAAACTTTTATTGCCTCTGTGCATTCTAGTGGAATTATTTGAAACTTTATAAAAGTTGGTAGGAAAGATGATCCTCAACTTGCACTGATTCAACTTAAGATTTTTTGACCTCATGGTGATGCAAAAGCAATACACATTCAGTAGAAACTGTACTTGGAGCACTCATACGATCATTCTGTCTTTCACTTTCAATATAATATTCAATAAATTACATGAGATATTCAACATTTTATTATACAATAGGCTTGTGTTTGGTGATTTTACCCAACTGAAGGCTAACATAAGTGTTCTGAGCACGTTTAAGGTAGGCTAGATTAGGCTATGTTGTTTGGTAGTTTAGCTGTATTAAATGCATTTTCAACTGATAATATTTTCAACTTACAATGGATTTATTGAGACTTAACATTATCATAAGTTGATGAACATCTGTCATCTATCTATCTATCTATCTATCTATCTATCTATCTATCTATCTATCTATCTATCTATCTATCTATCTATCTATCTATCTATCTATCTATCTATCTATCTATCTATCTATCTATCTATCTATCTATCTATCTATCTATCTATCTATCTATCTATCTATCTATCTATCTATCTATCTATCTATCTATCTATCTATCTATCTATCTATCTATCTATCTATCTATCTATCTATCTATCTATCTATCTATCTATCTATCTATCTATCTATCTATCTATCTATCTATCTATCTATCTATCTATCTATCTATCTATCTATCTATCTATCTATCTATCTATCTATCTATCTATCTATCTATCTATCTATCTATCTATCTATCTATCTGTGTGATAGGTTATCCAGTGCTGCTGGAGTTCACAGTACAGATGTACAGAATACACTGAGGCCTGAGTTAGCCTGGGAAGGCTAAGACAAACTCATAAATTAAGCCTGAAATGATTATCAGAATAGAGAGACAGAGCAAGGCATATAGACAAAAAGAACATAGAATATTTCTCTAGTGAGAAAAAGAAGAGATCTTATTAAACAACAACAACAACAACAACAAAACTCCTGCATCCATCTACAGCTCTTGAACTGAATTATCAGCAATGGCTTATCTCTACTCCCATTTAGTTTTGCGATTACTTTTTACCATTTGCAAAAGCCTATTTAAATGATAACTGCATGTTACTGCCTGGGCCCCGACTGATAATTGAATAGCTGTGACACTATTTATGGTAGTGTCTTTCAGTTGAAAAAAAACAAAAAAAGAGATTGTCAGTCCTGCATCAGCTTATCTTAGAATTTTTCTAAACTCAGAGAACCAGTGCCTTGCCAATTCATATTTAACTTTGTTTTCTTCCTGAGTTTCATAGTTTGCCATCTCTTCCTGTGCTAATGCTTATTTTTAGTATTTAAAGAATTAATTACTCTCATCTTTTTCTCTTCTTTGACCTTTACCATTTAAAAAATATTTCTAGTTTTTTATGCCTATTCATGTATCCATTGGAAGATCAAAAAGATTGTGGAAAGGGCAGAGTCAGCCATGGGAGGATCAATTAAGAATGAAGAACTTCTATGCAAATGAATTTATCACCCTGGGTAATTTTGGAAATAACTTTCTTTAATGGCTACATTTGGCTGGGTCACCTATCAGGAGAGAGTGGGAGAAATATAGTACAGGAAAAACAGCAGTAGCGCTTCTGAGAAGTTGTGCACAACTTCACAATTGAGGCCTTTCCTGGTTTTGAGAAAGATTTTGAGGAGCCTTTTCAGAATCTTGCAACCTGCTCTGCAGTTAAAGCTTATTGAAAGAGGCTCCTTCAGATGAAAGAAGAGAGAGAGAATGAGATCAAGGAGAAGGAAAGGGATGTTATCTTAGTCTATTAGTGCTGCCATAAAAAATAAATACCTAGGACTGGGTAATTTATAAAAAAATAGAAGTTGTCTTAGAAGTCCAAGATCAAGACACCAGCAGTCTCAGTTATCTCGTGAGGGCTGCTCTCTGCTTCCAACGTGGCGCTGTGTTTCTGCTGCATCCTCCAGAAGGGAGGAGAGCTATGTCCTCACGTTGTGGAAAGAGAAAGGGCCAGCCAGGTGAATGCTGCATTCAGTCTCTTTTGTAAGAGCCTTAATCTCATTCACAAGGGAGTAGCACCTAATCACCTCTTAAAGACCCTAGCTCTTTTTAGTCTGAGTGACTTAAGTAACACAAATTTATTTTCTCACAGTTCTGGGGGCTAGGAAGTCCAAGATCAAGGAGTGGACTGATTCCTGGAAAGAGCTCTCCTCCTGGCTTACAGTGTGCTCACTGTGTGCTTATCTGGTAGAAAGAGTGAAACATTCTCTTTGGTGTTTCCTCTTATAAGGACACTAATGCCATCACGAAGGTTCTTCCAGATGACCTCCTTTAAGTTCCCACAAAGCCCATCTCCAAATGCCGTCATCACATTGTAGAAGACACAATTCATTCCACAGCAATTCTGCACTAAGAAAAAGAAGGTATGCACTTAATGATGCTGCCACTGGTAATTACATGACTTTGAACAGATCAGATCTCTCTATCAATATAAAATTTTGTTGGCTGCTTTGTGAAATAAAAATGGGAATGTCTGATTTCCTGCATGCTGCAGGATGGCAGAAGGGCTTGATTTCCTCAATCTACCCGCAGGGAATAAACAAAGTGGACACTTAAACAATAATTAGAAGCTACAGGGATTACAAAATTTCTTTCCAACTCATAACAAGTGATTGACTTGTTTCAAGAACTGTTTGAGTTTTTTTTTTTTCTTCTTTTCTGTCATGATGGTTAATTCAACAGCAAACCGGATGTGAATATGACTCATAACAAGTGATTGACTTGTTTCAAGAACTGTTTGAGTTTTTTTTTTTTTCTTCTTTTCTGTCATGATGGTTAATTCAACAGCAAACCGGATGTGAATATATCTGAAAACTGATTTTTGATTCTTAACATATCTTACTATCTCAAACTACAAGTTGGTTTTCCACTTCTTCAGTGAAACAAGCTGCTCTTGCCTTTGTGATCACAACAGATGATTCATGGGGATCAATGATGTATACAAGTCGAGTTCTTCCTATCTGATCCTGCCAGGGATGCTCTCTAACATATATTCAAGCCACGCTGTTCTTCTAGGATTATGTCTAGGTATTCCCCACAGGAGCTGTGTGCATATGTGCATACATCCTCAAGTATCTGTGTGAAAAATAATTTGAGGAGAGACATGCGTGACAAAACTTCAAGTCCTTTATGGAGGAGACAATGCCTTCTTTCTCATGCCCTGTAATAAAAGTGCCACATCTTAGGTGTGGGCCGAAATTTGCAAAGCAACTTTCATTTACTTGCTGTGGGACCTTAAAGAAATCACCTAAATTCTTTGAGCTAATCCTTATCCAAAAAATGTAGTAGTAATAATATCTACATTACAGACTTATTAATGTGAAATATAAGAATAGATGAAGTATACTTTGCATAATTTCTGTTCTTCAATAAATAATCCCTGGTATTATTATTTCATTATTGTCATCATCATAATCATTGTCTCTTGCGGAGTGATCAGCTCAAAAATCATAAGAAGGTCTATACCTCTGTGAGGAATTACAATATGGGAATCTAATATGCAAATGTTTGTGAAAGTTGAGGGTATGTAACTGGAATTGATGAGACTGTCGTTTTCACCTCAGAAAAGTGATTTAACCTTTCTGGGTTTAATCTATTCTTTCTAGGTTGAAAACTTCCTAGGTGTAAACTTCAACTTTACAAGAAAAAAAAGTCAT
>NW_007733128.1:2823-4215 GCF_000696425.1 Galeopterus variegatus | reverse complement strand
TTCTTTCTAGGTTGAAAACTTCCTAGGTGTAAACTTCAACTTTACAAGAAAAAAAAGTCATATAAACATACAAATCCAACCTTCTGCTCTTTATTGGGTGAATTTTAATTTTTTTTACAAAGAATTTTTTAAAAAGTGAAGCCAAATCATAATGTTTCCTCATATATTAATAGTGGGCTACAATATAGTGTCCCATAGGTTACATTTATTTATTTTGCTATTATTTTGCCAGAAGTGAAGATTTGATAGACCTTGCAGAAAAGCCCCATTTGAACTGGCACAGGATTAGGAACTACCTCAGAGGATGGAGAATCAAGAAATATTTATCAAGACCCGTTTACTACCCAACAAATATGGACCTATCCACCAAGCAATCTTGTTTTAGAATATATTGGGTCTTCACTAACATTCATCTTGTTTATTTTCTTTATTCACAGCTGATGTTTCTTGACTCATCTACAAGTTTAGCTTCTACCCATTTCTAAGCCAGAGTCAGCTGGCTCTGACTTGTGATTGCCCAAGTCCTCATAACCAAACCTTGCTTTGTTCCTGGAACTTGAGCATTAGCTTTAGTTCTTATAACTGCTATTACATTTTTTTTTCCTCAAAGACTTGAGGTTCTGTCCTTATAAACTATGTAGCATCCAAATTTCTCTGAAACATCCAGAAATGTTTTCTGGCTGTTTCCCCATGAACTGCTCGCAAATTCCACAGCACCAACTGCTTGCCTCCATCCTGAATGCTCAGGATTCTCAGATCTGATTAGATGTCTAGACATACCTATTTTTTTCTTGTAAGTGGATCTCTTTTCTGTGACTAAATGTTTTTGATTCTTATCCTGCACTGTGTTGCAATTTATCCCACACCTTCAGCCTGGTCTAGCCCTCAGTGCCGGTTTCTCCTCTATGTCTTTGTCTGATTCCAGTTTCCAACCCCTGCCAATTCACTCCATCCTCTCACAGTTAACAAGGCTTTGCCTTAAATAGCCGAGCTCTCGGGTATAAATGTGCTTCATATATTTTTTTTTCACACATATTTTGAATGGAAATTTGGGATCTGTGGCTGGGAAGGAGTAGGGAATCTGGTGCTGAGATTGGGATGGACTGAAGGATAGGAAGTTATATTGTACCATGACTTACAGAGCTCCGAAGTGGGATTACTCTTCGAACTCCAGGTTCCAGAATCACTGCCATTCTCTACGTAAATATTTGGCTGTATTTAGCTAAGATCCATTGCTGAGAAGCTGACACGGAGTCCCTTTGTGGAAGCCCACCATTATATTAGTTACAGAGAGAGTGTGTTAGCACTGGAACTTCAAATTTACATTTCTATCCTAGTGAATGGGGTGAGCAATTAGCAGCTCAAGAAGACTCATTATATGTAAATTAAAGC
>NW_007733128.1:0-799 GCF_000696425.1 Galeopterus variegatus | reverse complement strand
GTCACATGACAGGAAGCTAATGCAACCTCTCATCAGCCTTTTAAGACTTAATTACCTTAGATCCTCCCCCACAGATGAATATTCCTCCCCTTAGTTAGGATAGAGAAACACCCCCTTCTCAGAACAACATATAAACCCTCCCGCTAAGAATCCAAGGTTGTGTGCATTTTTCCCTTGCAGAGAGGCCAACACACTTCTTAGTGTTACTTTCGATTTATAATAAAGCCCTATCATGTTCTGTTTCTGTCTTTCTCTTCCTTTCCTTTAACTGGTCCCATAAAAGATTTTTCTCTCACAGATAGACCAAGAACTTGGTACCACCACTCAGTAACAATTTGAAAACATTGCAACATTTACCTGTCTCTGTNGTGTGTGTGTGTGTGTGTGTGTGTGTGTGTGTGTGTGTTCCCCATGTAACAATTTCAAGTCTTGTGATAGCTATGTATGGAGTTATGTATGAGGGGGAGAAAAACAAATTAAAGAATTTCTAACATTAGGTATTTTAGTTCTAGGGGTTTACTTTATTTTGGTACCTAGCAGACTGCTTGTGCAGGAGGCTTCTGCTATAAGCCCAGCTGAGACTTAGGGCACCTTGCCGGTTTTCTATTTCAGTGACTCATAGCAACAGGGTAAAACAAACAAAACAAACAAATAAACAACTATATATATATATTGTTTTAGATAGTTTCTTCCACTCTTTCAATATATTTCTTCTATTTATGGCTACTTACCATCTCCCTACTTCCCAAGAGTGTCTAGCCTGAGTTCAATTACCATAAATCCTTGATATCAGCTAATA
>NW_007733127.1:112620-117039 GCF_000696425.1 Galeopterus variegatus | reverse complement strand
ACTCGACCTTGGGCTGCGGGCCAGACCTCGGGCTGCTGGCAGGCCTCCCCTCCCTGCACGATGGCCCCAGCTGCAGCTGAGCTGCTCTCAGGCCCGGCCCCTCCTCCTGCACCTGCCCCACCCCCTCCATGTCCTCCCTGCCCTTCTCTCTGTCACCTCCTGGCTTCCCCTCTGCCTCCACTGCTCATTCCCTCCTGTCACTTCCCGTGTCCCGTTCTCCTTTGTCCAGTTCTCACTCCCTTCCTGTTCCCTTCATCTGTTTCTCACTGTCTGTCTTTTCTCCGTCTTTCCCTGTCTCTATCTTGCTCCCTCTGTTTTCACTGTTTTCTCTTCTTCTGCCTTTCACATTCCCCCTGTTCTTTCAGCTCTCTTCTTCACCGTGTCTGTCTCCATCTTTGACACTGTCACGCTCCTCTTCTCAGTCACTGCCTCTATTTCTCCAGAACTCCGTATCTTTCCTCCTCCTCCTCTCTCTGCCCTCTCGCCCCATCCCCTGTGCTTTTCTGTTTCTTTTTTTGTCTTTTGGGACCCGTCCCCTTACTCCCCTGCCCCACCTCTCCTCCCCCTCCTCTGTCCTAGTTCCCCCCATGCCTGTCTGTCCCCAGCTATTACCAGGTGTGGCTCGGTTGGCAAAACGTGTTTGAGCAGGAACATACAGGCCAGTTTGTCCATGTCAGCCACAGCTTCCCACAACATGAGCCTCTTGAAGAACTGAACCCTCAGTCCAGATGGTGACAGCAGCCATGACCTCATGCTGCTCTGCCTTTCAGAGCCTGCCAATATGACAAATGCTGTGAACGTCCTGGGCCTGCCCACCCAGCAACCAGAACTGGGGAGCATTTGCCATGCCTTTGGCTGGGGCTATGCCTTTATCTGTACCAGATAAAGGCACGACTGGGCCAGACCATGTGGCCTAGACACCTGGGTCTGAGGGAGAAGGGACAGGAGCCCACTGGGTTATGGTCACAGCCATGTTTTCCCCTGGACCATAGTCTTTCTCCCAAAGAGTCTCCAGTGTGTGGACTTCAATCTCAGGTCCACTGATCTGTGTGACAAAGCCTACTCTGAAAAGTGACAGAGTTCATGCTGTGTGCCAGATGCTTGAAGGGCGGCAAAAACACCTTCTGGGTAAGTCAGTGCCTTCCCCCAAGATCCTGAGGGGGTAGGAGGGAGGGGTCCCTGGTTCTGGGCTGGGGTGTGAGATTTAACCAAGCATCTCTCTCCACGCTTCCCGGTGGAACCCCTCACCCCTGTGCCTCATCTCTCCCTCCTGCTTCCTTCCCTTTCCTTCCTGCCTCAAGGTACCATCTGACTCTCACATCAGAGTTCACTTGTTCCTCCACTCAGCACCTATTAACTGAGCATCTGCTACGTGCCTGGCACAGCCCTAGACCCCAGGAAGACAGCAGAACAGAGGACAGCCCTTCCCTCACGGAGCCCCTGCTCTAGGGAGGAGACAGACAGAAACAGTGGACGTGACACAGAAATGACCCAGGGTGTCAGGAGGTGATAGAGCTACAGGGGCAGGGAGGAGAGATGGGGAGAGCCTCGGGAGATAAACGGTGTACCTGGGAGGGGACCTCCTGCTGAAGGTGAGGTCAAACACCTGCCACAGCTGAGGGGTGAGTCCTGTGGCATTTGGGTAGGAACAGAGGGAAGAGCAAGTGCCAGTCCCAAGAGGAGAGGACCCGGAGGGCGTGAGAGGCAGTGAGGGACCCGTGTGGCTGGAGGGAGGGACCGGGGATGGCAGGAGGTGGCCTCAGAGAGGGAGGAGAGAAGCCATCGGCAGGACCTCAGCTGGGCCACATGAGCGTGCTGCTTTTCCTCCGATGAGGCAGGAGATCTGGAAGGTGCTGAGCAGAAGCTGGACAGGGCCTGACTCAGGGGTTCCCAGGCTCGCTCTGGGGTTTATGCGGGGATCAGACTGCTGGGGGGAGGAAGGCAGGGGACAGGCAGGGAGTGAGTAATGACAGGGCTGACCTGAGGCAGGGAGGCCTCTATAGGTTGTCCTGCTCCTTTTCTAGCTGACCTGTCTGTGGGGACTGGCCTCCTGGACCTCATCCCCCTGTGCAGGTGCTGGGCTCTGGAGTCCCTTCCCCGCTGGCCAGGATTTGAGCCCTGCCCCCTCTGCTGGGATTCCTGCCCACCTTGTTCTGTGAGTGGGCAGGAGACATCTTTCTCTTTCCCCGTAGCTGGGGAATTGCTGCCAGTGATCTGCCAACCCAGGTGTGAGAGATGGGGTTTCCCAGGCAGAAATCAGGGCTGTCGTTTCTCACTCTCTGTGTCTCCCTTTTACTCCTAGGATGATTCAGGGCCCCCACTGATCTGTAATGACATGCTTCAAGGTATCACATCATGAGGCCCTCAGTCGTGTGGCAAACCCAAACTACGGCAAGCCGATGGCTTATCAGACCTGGGTCAGGACGCCAGGGCAGCCAACCCCTGAACACCTCTGTCCTGCCCCCGCCTCTCGTAAAATCAGGCACAACATCAAGTTCTGGCAACGACTGGCCTTTCTAGATACTAGGCAGCTAGAAGCCCAGAACCCCCCTGGCCCAAGCTAGATCCTCCCCAGGGCCCCCAAACTGCATACTGAAGTGTGGAGTCAGGGGCTGCGAGGAAAAGGAAGAGGCAGAGATAGGTGCAGACCAGTGTTTCTCAAAGGGGTGTAATTTTGTCTCCCCACCCTCCAGGGAACACTGGCGATGTCTGGAGGCTTTTTCTCACATAGGCTCTTTGAGGACGCACATAAGGGAGTGGGTAGCCATGTTATCTGTGTGGTGCAGAGATGGGGGAGCCATGTGGCCTGCCCTGGGGGCATGGACAGTGGCCCGTGGTAGATGGTCTCTGTGGAGCACTGAGAATAAGCTGGAGGCACAACCCACCAGACCCACACACAGCAAGGATGGAGCTGAAAACAGAACCCACTTTGTCCTGGGGACATGCGGAAGCCTAGAGATGATTGTGAGCAGAGAAGGGATGTTGTCCACCCCCCCTTCATGTTGTAGGGGGAGGGACTAAGGGGAGAGACTGGAGTTTGTGGAAGCTGATGCACTATGGGGCGTGTGTGGGGGGTTCTCCAAACCACTTGCAGATTTGATGATTTTCTAGTAGGACTCACAGAACTCAGAAGAGCCATTATACTATGGATTTTTTATGTTTTGTTTTGTTTTGTTTTTTAGTGTTAGGATACAGATTAAAGCCAGCAAAGGAAACAGCCATATAGGTTGGAGAAAACAGGGGCAAATTTGCAGTTGCCCTCTTCCAGTGGAGTCTTACGGACAGCACTTAATTCTCCCAGCTATGATGTGTGACATTGTGTACAAAGTGTTTCCAACTAGGGAAGCTCACCTGAGCCTTAGTGTCCTGGGGTTTTTTTTGGGGGGTGGGTGGTCTGCATGATAGGCACGGAGTGCTTGCCTGACTGACCTTCACTCAGTCTCCAGTTTCTCCAGAGGTCAAACTGATACTGCACAGCCCAGGGCTCCAGATGTACAAAAACAGGTATTCTCCATAAATCACATTGTTAGCATAAATTGTCTGGCAACCCAAGGCCCCAGGTATGACAAAGTGCTCTTAGGCAGAATATTCTGAGCAATCAGATGTTATCTCCTGGAAGCCACTCGAGGGCAAATTCTTTATCTGGAATGTTCAGGGTTTGAGCACTGAAGGCCTGCTGAGTTAACTTTTTACCGTACAAGGGGTGAAGGAAAGCGGGGTGGGGGGATGTGGAAAGCACTTGGGGACCTGATTTGGTCTAGTAATTGGGTGGTCCATGGGGAAATCCAGAAACAAAAGGAGGTTTGAGGAAAGACGCTGAACTCAATGGAAGTACAGTGATTGTTTTATTTGCCTATTTGTAAATAACTCCATTGGGGAGGTTTTATTTATTATTGGCAAATAAAACCAGTCATGAGATCACCACATCATTGTTGAGGGAGGGATTTCCACCCCAAGGTTACAAGGATGGCTGAACACACAACACATAACACTGGACAAATGAGATCGACAACAGTTTATTAGTCACAGATATTTGCAGCCCGGTGAAGGAGGACACCACACACCGTGCAGGGTGACTCAGGATCAGCATGAACAAGCAGGGACTTTGGGAGGCAGAGTATGTAGTAACAAGAGGGTGGAGTGAACTTGGTTCCCATGGGAGAATGTGACTGTCTTATGTCTGTGACTTTGCAAGCTGGCAGGAAGGGCCTTCTGGAGCGCAGCTGGTAGAGAAACCAGCCAGGTGGGGATCCATTCCCATTGGGCAGGGAGCGCACCTGGCAAGAGCAGATCTTGTGGTTAGGCCTTTTGAGGCCCTCACAGTGACAGATATCAAGGCAGCCCATAAGACTGAATCTTATTTTCAGACATATGCCACACGAGTGCAAAGAGACATTTGATGAGCATAAACACTAAAAA
>NW_007733127.1:109704-112539 GCF_000696425.1 Galeopterus variegatus | reverse complement strand
TGAGGAAAGACGCTGAACTCAATGGAAGTACAGTGATTGTTTTATTTGCCTATTTGTAAATAACTCCATTGGGGAGGTTTTATTTATTATTGGCAAATAAAACCAGTCATGAGATCACCACATCATTGTTGAGGGAGGGATTTCCACCCCAAGGTTACAAGGATGGCTGAACACACAACACATAACACTGGACAAATGAGATCGACAACAGTTTATTAGTCACAGATATTTGCAGCCCGGTGAAGGAGGACACCACACACCGTGCAGGATGACTCAGGATCAGCACGAACAAGCAGGGACTTTGGGAGGCAGAGTATGTAGTAACAAGAGGGTGGAGTGAACTTGGTTCCCATGGGAGAATGTGACTGTCTTATGTCTGTGACTTTGCAAGCTGGCAGGAAGGGCCTTCTGGAGCGCAGCTGGTAGAGAAACCAGCCAGGTGGGGATCCATTCCCATTGGGCAGGGAGCGCACCTGGCAAGAGCAGATCTTGTGGTTAGGCCTTTTGAGGCCCTCACAGTGACAGATATCAAGGCAGCCCATAAGACTGAATCTTATTTTCAGACATATGCCACACGAGTGCGAAGAGACATTTGATGAGCATAAACACTAAAAAAACAACAACAATGGATTTTAGATTGAATTAGAAATTAACCTAATAAGTGCACTGAAAGAGGTAAGAGAAGATATTAGGAATATTGAACAAGAACAACAAAACATAAATTAGAACCAAAGAGAGATATTAGGTAGGAAATATATAATAGTTGAAAAAAACTAAAACTGTTATGGATGAGCAGCTGAAGAACAGAATAGTGACCTGTTAAACCAGACTGAACGAGAAAGAAAGAAAACTTTAAAGAAATGCTAAGTGATATGGCTGCTAGAAGTACAGATGCTAAAATTAAAGTTTCATAAAGAGAGAAAAATAGGAGAAGAGGAAGTTTGTGAATATGTACTAGAGATAGGTTTTATAGAATTTAAAATATTGGAAAGACCTCAGATCAGAAGGATCCATAAAGTGCCACTGAGGAGAAAAAAGGAAAAGCCTAGAAACAAACAAACAAACAAAAGAAGCTAGAAATATCTTTGACAAAGAGCAAATGCTAAAAGTCCTGGAGAGAAAGGATAACAGAAATATTGAAGGGAAAGAATTTAGAACCAGAATATTAACTCATCCCAACAGTTTGGAGGTATCCATCAAAAACCTTTTTTAGACAATGCACCATTCCCATATATTACTCAAGGGAGTGTCAGTTGGTATCATCACTTTAGAAAACTTTGGCGGTAGGTATTAAAGCTGAACCTATGTGTGACCTATCCGTGTCAATCCTGGGTATATACCCAACAGAAATACTTGGCTGTTTTCATAAAACTCCTGTACAAGAAGGTTCATAGCAGCCTCAAACTGGAAACCACCCAAGTGTTTATCTACACGAGAATGAAGAAGTAAGGAGTGGTATATTTATACCAGTGAGGAGAGTGTGTAATGAAGTGAACGAGGATTATGATTCATCCGAGACAGAGGAAGAGAAAAAGAGAGCAGCAGAAACACAAAGAGAAAACTAGGGACAGAGGGACTGAGGGGAAATAGAAGCTGAGTCGGACAGTGACAGAAATGGGAAAAGATATAGCAAGATGGCTGTAGACACAGAGAAGGACACACACACAGGGAAATGGGAAGACAGTCTCACCTCTCGGTTAATGTCACAGCTTCTGTTTATTAAGCACCTAATAGGTGCCAAGCACTGTGCTAGAACTTCACAAACCTCACTGAGTCATGGGTGCCCTCTCCATCACCTACCTAAGGAGGCAGCGTGCAGGAGCTCAGCCCAGCCCAGGACTCAGGAGTCCAGAGGCAGCACCATGAATGGCCTCGTGGTGCATCTACTGGACTTGCTGTCTCTCTGGTCCTTGCTCTCTGGCTCTGTCTCCATCAACCACCTGGAGGTTTCTCTCCATCTCCCAGTCTCCAGGACTCTGCTCTCTGTGGGTCTCTGCCTCTAACTTAGTCTCTCTGTCGTTATGACACTGACTGTTTCTCTCAGTTTCTAAGTCTCTGTCTTTCCTTTTCCCTCCTTTAAGTCTGGCTGTGGAGCTGACATTGTCAGTGAGAATTCTTTCTCTACAAATCCCTGACACCCTCCATCATCCTCTCCTTCTCACTCCATCCTCCTCCCGGTCTCTGAGTGGCTGCCCCCTAGTTTCCAAGGTGCTGGCCATGATTGCTAAAACAAACATGAAAGTACCCAGGCTCACTTGAATCCCTATCTTTCCACCAGGTGGCTTGCCCTTGCAGGGTGTCTGCTGTTAAATGAGGACTTTGATTAGAAAGGAATGATATTCTAAAAATTGGAAATAATTTAGTCAGGCTTCCTCTGCTCAGGTCTAGTTGGGGGTCCAGCAGCACATTTCTTTGTAAACAAGTTGTGTGTGGGTGGAGTTAGTGTGCATGTGCACCAATGTATCTTTTTAGTTTGCTGCTATTGTGTGTTCTTCAGTTTGTGAAGCAGGTTGGCCAGCAGAGAGCTCGTGTCTAAAAATAGAACATGTTTACTCTGCTGGCAGCTGCTCAGTTTTTCTTTGGACTTTGCAGTAGCAGTTGAGTTTCTAAGTTTCTCTTTGTATTGCCTAGCTCCTAAGATGTGTGTGTGCTGAATAAAGACTATTCCTCCTTCAGCCAAGGCTCCAAGGACCTTTTTGCTGGTTACCTAGCTCACAGACCGGTGTGTGAAGGGTTTGTGAATGGGCTCAAGGGGTCTGTGAGCTCCAGACCCAGCCCTAGCTCTACAATGGGAAAGAAAGGGGTACTAACTGTTGCTTGGCTGAAACGTGGACC
>NW_007733127.1:98089-108879 GCF_000696425.1 Galeopterus variegatus | reverse complement strand
TAAGCCAGGCATAGAAAGAGAAATACTGCATGTTCTCACTCATATGTGGAAGCTAAAAAAGTTGATCTCATAGAAGTAGAGAGCAGCATAGTGGTCACTAGAGATGGGTAAGGGGAGGGGGGAGGGGCAGAGAGGGAGAGGGTGGCCAGTGGATACAAAATTGCAGCCAGATAAGAATAAGTTCTAGTGTTCTATAGCATTGTATGGAGACTATCCTTAGCAACAATTTATCGTATAATTTCAAATAGCTAGTAGAGAGGATTTTGAATGTTCCAGCACAAAGAAATGACAGATGTTTGAAGTGATAGATATGCTAATTACCCTAATTTGATCAACGCACATTGTATACATGTACCCAAATATCACACTGTAACCCATACATATATACAATTGCCGTGTGTCAATTAAGAAAAAATAAATTTAATTAAAAAAATTTATAAAGCCAAAAAGCTGTCTGCACCCCAGTACTCAACGAGGGCAACATTGCAAATAGACTACACATCCAGCTCACTGCAGGGCAGAGAGGGTTTGAAAACTGCCTACGGCTCAGGGGCACCTGTCGGATGGGGGGTCCTGGTTGCATCACCTACCAGCTTTGTGTATTAGGTCTGCTTCCGTTGAAGCAAACCCTGAGATTTGGATTCTTGTGAAAGAGGTTTATTGGTGGAGGACTATCAGGAGAAGGGGAGTGAGGCAGACAGAGTAGGGGAAGGAGCCAAGCAAGGATATGATACGGTCTTGTCTTGAGTGTAGCATCAGCCTGAGCCCAGGCGGAGCGCTGGAGGACGAATCACACCACTGAGTTCATATGTTGAAGGAGGGTCCATGAGTTGTTGGCCACTGGCTGCTTTACAGTGGGGTAGACATCATCTCCTGGGTGAAGCAGCTCCTTTTTGGTGCAGGGCAATTCTCTGGGGAGTGGAGCAGTCATGAGTTGTTAGGAGACAATGTTCACAGCACCCGAGGGACTAAGGGGGGGGGCACCAAGGGCATCCGCACCAAGAGCATCCACCGTACTGTGGAGGTGGGACTTATGTGTGAAGCAACCCTTGCCTCAGTTTCCTCAGCTGCTACATGGGGATAATGCTACCATATTTCATCAGTTCTCGGACTTCCTTTTTAACATGTCTGAAACTGGACACGTTTGAATTCAGTAACATATTGTGGTTTGACTGGGAGCATTTCCTCTGTTTGTTGTGCATCTTACAGTGCTACCGTCGTAGATACGTTTGCTGTGCATCTTACAGTGGTACCGTCGTAGATATGAAATATGATCATATTCATCTCGTGCAAAGGTCATTGAGATTAGAGTGAGTTAATACACGACATGTAAATTGTCAGTCAGTGTCAGTCATTATTTCTTCTGCAGAACACCAGGCCCTTCTCCAAGGCTGATGTGGGTGTGGGGTTTGGGCACAGTGGCCTTCTGAGGACTCCACCAAGGGCATCCACCGTACTGTGGAGGTGGGACTTATGTGTGAAGTAACCCTTGCCTCAGTTTCCTCAGCTGCTACATGGGGATAATGCTACCATATTTCATCAGTTCTCGGACTTCCTTTTTAACATGTCTGAAACTGGACACGTTTGAATTCAGTAACATATTGTGGTTTGACTGGGAGCATTTCCTCTGTTTGTTGTGCATCTTACAGTGCTACCGTCGTAGATATGAAATATGATCATATTCATCTCGTGCAAAGGTCGTTGAGATTAGAGTGAGTTAATACACGACATGTAAATTGTCAGTCAGTGTCAGTCATTATTTCTTCTGCAGAACATCAGGCCCTTCTCCAAGGCTGATGTGGGTGTGGGGTTTGGGCACAGTGGCCTTCTGAGGACTCTTCCCTTTTCTTGAAGTGGCATTCCTGATCCCACAACTGTTGTGGGAAGAGGTCTTGAGATGTGGGTTGATCTGTGGCCCCCAGGATCTGCTGCCCTCCAGTCTTCAGTCTCGCCACCTGTCAAATGAGAGTGGGTGGCATCTGAGCCCTGTTGTAGCCTCCTCCTCTCTCAACTCCATTCTCCCATTTTTTCTTCCCATAAAGTTCCACTCACACTATTTGGAGCATGTTTGAGCCACCTCTGAACTTCAATATTCTGCTTTTATTGGATGCCAGTGATGTCCCAAGCTCTCTCAACTCCATTCTCCCATTTTTTCTTCCCATAAAGTTCCACTCCCACTACTTACAGCACGTTTGAGCCACCTCTGAACTTCAATATTCTGCTTTTATTGGATGCCAGTGATGTCCCAAGCTTGGCTCTATGCCAGAAATTTTATGGACATTACAATATTTGTAGACAACATTTGTTGAGCCTTTTCTATGCATTGGGCATAGTTCTAATCTTTTCCCCCTCAAAGATTATTTATCAAGGTTGACATTTTAATTGATTTATAACATACATTCAGAGAGGAGAGCACAGATTATATCAACAACAGGTGATAAAGCCAGCATACTTGTGCCATCACCATGCAGGTTGAGAAATTAAACTCTCTCAGCCTCCCCTCCACCAGAAGCTGTGCCACTCCAGAAAACCCGCTCATACTCCCCCAGCCCCAAGCCTCAGTACTACCCCTTCGAGACTGGCTCATGGCCCTCCTGATTGCTACTGTGTCCTCCTCGACAAAGGTGCACTTTCTGTTCTTATGTCCTTACGTGTATCAACTCATTTAATTCTCATGACAATCCCATTCTTAGGAATAATTTCCCCCATTTTATAGATCAGAAAACTGAGGCCCAGCCCCTGTGCAAGCTCTGTCCCTGGCCCAGGCCCTATCCTCTGCTCAAACTCTCCCCCAGTCAGCCCTTGCCCCTAAGCTGATGCTGTGCTCCAGCCCTGTCCAGCACTCACTTCTGGAAGCTGTATGCAGCTGACAGTACCCCTGTGGTTGCACCAGGATGCCCCTGCAGATTGAAAAAATTTTCCACAAAGAGTGCTGGGGGCTGCACCCTGGTTGCCACTGAAGAGGATTTTGCTGGGACTGGAGGGAGCATCTGAGAATGGAATCTGGGATCCTCCTGGAGGAATCACAGCTGCTGGGAGAGGGACTGGGGCACAAAGTGGGGGCCTCAGGGGTCGGGGTTGGGGCAGGATTAGGAAAGTGTGAGTTGTATGAGGAGGTCGAGGCATGGACAGGACAGTCCTGAGCCCCAGACTCTCGTTGGTCCACTCTCCTTCCATACCTCCTCAGACACAGTTTCAAAACCAGACCAAATACCCACATAGTGCTGCCCCCCCCCACTTTTCCTCCCCCATCTGATCTTAGCCCATTCAACATCTCCAAAACATGGGGGACAGAGTCTAACAAGTCTTGGGTTCTGTCTTCTGGGCACACACACACAGCTGGGCACCAGAATACACTCATTTACTGAGGGAATCATACCCTTCCAGGGACCCCACCAGACCCTCAGCAGGGCCGACATGTATTTCAGCAACATACACGGTAACATGCTAAGTGGCAGAAACAGCTACACCGTTGTGTAGCCCTTGCACATGTGTTTTACCTTCTCCACCCTCTCTACTAGCTGGGAGCACCCAGACTGATGAACAGTAACAGTAACAACAGTAAGATCAGCTAACACTTTTGAACTTCCCTCTGGGTCAGGCACTCTGTTGATGACATGTAGTCATGCACCACATAATGATGTTTCGGTCAACCATAGACCACATATGTGACAGTGGTCCTGTAAGATTATAATACTGTGTCTTTACTCTACCTTTTCTAGTTCAGATGTGTTTACATACACAAATGCTTACCAGTGTGTTACAGTTGCCTACAGTATTTAATACAGTAGTATGCTGTACAGATTTGTAGCCCAGGAGCCATAGGCTGCAGCATGCAACCTAGGCGTGTAGTGGTCTATACCATCGGCGTTTGTGTAAGTACACTCTGTGATGTCTGCACAGTGATGAAATCACCTAATGACTCGTTTCTCAGAATGTGTCTGCCTTGTTAAGCAAGGCATGACTGTACATATATCATCTGACCTAATTGCATATTACTATGTGAGGTGAACAGAATGTGTTAATGTTTATTCATGCTCAAATTTGGGGAGGGAGATAGTTACCATTATCTCCATTATTAAACAGGGAAACTGAGGTACAGAGAAGTGAGAGAACTTGCTCAGAGTCCCACAGGTAGGAAGTGGCAGTGTGGGGCTTCGAACCCAGGCAGTGCAGTCTGTATTCTTAACAGTGGTACCACAAAGCCTTCCAGGACTCCTGTGGGCAAGGCATGATTACACATGCAGTAACATGTCAGGACCCCGTAGTCTGGCTTAGGTCCACAGGATCAGGTGACAGGCACAGGGACACAATCTCCCATGGGATGTCACGCTCAGCTACACACACTGTTACAGAGCTGCATGGGGGCTCACACAGTATGGTCACACAGTAATGCACACAGCATATGACACTGAGTCAAACAGGTACAACCACATAGATCCAGCCACACAGGTAAATTATAATCATATAATAACACAGACACAGCTTCTCACAACCAGGGATGCCCACTTGCCATAATACACTCAATATACAACAACACGGGCACCCCCAAAAGCATATCATATGGGCATGCAGACTTAGAAGCACACCTGTATGATTGAAGACTATGACACTTTGGGACACACACCACACACACACTGCTATGGACTGAATTGTGCCCACCCCCCGATTAATATATTGAAGCCCTAACCCCCAAAGTGACAGTATTTGGAGGTGGACCTTTGGGAGGTAATGAAGGTTAGATGAAGTTGTGAATGTGGGGCCTGTATGATGAGATTAAGTGCTTTTATAAGAAGAGGAAAAGAGAGAGAGAGAGAGAGAGAGAACCAAACCCTGCTGGACCACGATCTTGGACTTCCCAGGCTCCAGAACTGTGAGAAATAAATTTCTATTGTTGAAGCCTCCCAGTATAGGGTATTTTGTTATGGCAGCCCAAGCTGGCTAAGACACACACACACACACACACACACACACACACACACACTCATGTATCTGTGACACTGGGATGACGTATCCCAGAAGCCAGGCCCAGAGGGTTTCTGCTGTGGTCATCATGTCAGCACCTGGTGCAGAGGGGATGGGGGTGATTCTGGAATCCTTTAGCCTCTTCCATTCCCCACCCTTCTGGGGAATCTCTGGGCAGGAGCAGTCATAAAGGACTTTTCATCCTAGGCTCTGAGACCCTGACCCTGGAACCACAACCTAGGGCAGTTCCTCAACCTCAGCACTACTGGTATTTTTGATTAGATAATCCTTTGTTGGCACTGTCCTGTGCACTGCAGGATGTTTTGCAGCATCCCAGACCTCTACCCACTGGACGCCAGTAGCACCCTTTCCACCAAGTTGTGGCAGCCAAAAACGTCTCAGAAGTTGTCCATGTTCCCTGGGAGAAGAAGACAGTGTTAGCAAAACCTAGAAAGAGAGGGAGAGGAAGGGAGATGAAGAGATGGAGAGGTGGAGACTTAGAGAACAGGAGAAGCAGAGAAAGTAAATGGCAGAGACAGGGAAAGTTAGATAGTGACACAGGTATAGAGACGCCAAGACTGAGGCTGGCGGTTACAGAGCCAGAAAGCCAGAACGGGGACGATAGAGCCATAGGCACATGTTCTCAGAGTTAGTGAGTCTGAAAGATACTGAGACAGAAATAAAGGTATTTATAGCAAATACTTAACAGGTACAGCCGGGTGCCCAGGCGTTATTCTGAGCACTTGACATGCGGTCACTCACTTTAATAACAACATTACCTGGCATTGCCTATTTTTGCCCTCATTTCACGAGAGGAAAACAGAGGCACAGAGAGATTAAGTATCTTGCCCAAGATGGCACAGCTAGCAAGTAAAGAGTTGACATTGGAACTCAGGGAGTCTGGCACCAGCATCTGTGATCTTAAAACCTCACTATACACTGAGTCAAAGGGACAGTCTGAAGCAGTGAGGGAGAGAGACACATTCAGTGAAACAGCGACAAAAAAGAGGCTGAGACCTAAGAGAGGGATGGGAGAACTCAGGGGCCGGTCTCAAGGTCCCCTGGGGCTTATGAGCTTCCCCAGCTTGGCCAGCCTGGCCCCTGGGGCTGGCGGACACATTCCCTACTCAGAAATCTTTCAGCCAGAGTCCCTTGGGCTGCCCTGATTCTAACATGACCAGGGCATCTGGAGTAGGGGTCGGGATAGGAACCCACAGGAAAACGCCCGATCCATTCCCAGGGCCCACCGCCCTCCGCTGTCAGCTCTTGACTTCTCTCGGAGACTCCTCTTTCTCGTGTTCTGTCTCCTGGTATCTAATTGTCTTTGCTACCCTGTTTCTCCTGAGTCTCGTCTCTCACCGACTTTCTGGTTTTGTTTCTTTGCCTTTGAAACTCCCTTTCTCGGTGTCTCTTAATTTGTGTCTTATGGGGACCCGCAAGGCCCTGCACAAACTGGTTCTCATCACCAGCCTCACCCGGCTGCAGCCACTGTCACCTTTGTTGTTCTTTGAACTCGCTGGGCGTGTTGCCACCACCTCAAGGCCTTCGCACTGGTTCTTGGTCATCTCTCTGTCTAGAACACTTTCTCCCCAGATTCTCAGGTACGTACCTGTCTTGTTTGCTTTCTTCAAATCTTTGCTCGAATGTCCGCTTCTCAGTGAAGTCTACCCTGACCACCTTATTTGGTTTTTAGTTAAGGTATAATTTACATGCAGAAAAATTCACTCTTTTTTTTTTTTTCCTTTTTGTCTTTTTTTACTGACCGGCAACGGGATCGCAACCCTCGGTGTTGCGCCCGCACCACGCTCAGCCAGTGAGTGGGAACCAGTCTCCACATGGGATCCGAACCCTCGGCGGGAGCGCTGCCACGCTCCCACGCGGCGCACTCTCCAGTGCACCACCGGGCCGGCCCGAAATTCACTCTTTTGAATGCATAGTTCTGCAAGTTTTGACAAACTTATAGTCATAACCACTGCCACAGTCAAGATATAGAACTTTTCATCACCCCCCAAAATTCTCCTGTGCCCCCTTCAAAGTCAATACCTCACACCTCCCCCAGTCCCTGGCAACCACGGAACTGTTTTCCGCCCCTATAGTTCATCTTTTTGAGAATGTCTCATAGAAGGAATCATACAGTATGTGGCCTTTTGAGCCTGACTTCTTATCATACTTGGCATAATGTGCTTGAGCCGCATCCATGTTGTGTGTCTCGGTGGTTTATTTCCTTTTTATTGCTGAACAGGATTCCACTGTATGGATGTACCACAGTCTATTCATCCACTTGCCAGTTTATGGGACATTTGTTATCTTTTTAACACTGCAAATTTCCCTTTCCCCTGATTTCCCTTATTACTTATTATATATGATTTATATGAATATACAATATTATATTAACATATATAAACTAACTCACATTGTTTGTTCATTTTTTTGGATTTATTTTCTATCGTTTGTATTTCTCAACTACAAGGACAAGGATATTTGACAGTTTTGTTCACTGGTTTATCCAAAGTCCTTAGAACAGACTTGATAAATATTTGTTGAATGAATGAAAATGAATAAATAGTCTCTGACTCTTTTTTGTCACTGTACCCCTCAATCCAGGCTTCTCTGTCAGGATATTGCCTTTGTTTCTCTCCGTGTGTGAGGCAGACAACCACCTATCCCTCAGTCCCTCTCTCTCTCTTTCTCTCTCTGTTCCTCTCTCTCTCAATAGTCTCTGACTCTTTTTTGTCACTGTACCCCTCAATCCAGGCTTCTCTGTCAGGATATTGCCTTTGTTTCTCTCCGTGTGTGACGCAGACAACCACCTATCCCTCAGTCCCTCTCTCTCTCTTTCTCTCTCTGTTCCTCTCTCTCTCTCTGTGGCTGACTCGTCTCTCTGTCACTCTGTCCTGTCTCTTTCAGTCGATCTCTCACTTTATCTCTGCCTATCTCTGGAGCATGGTTGGGGTCCTGCCTGGAGTTAGGGGTCTGGAGTTCGGAATCTAGAACACATTGAGTATGAAGCCTGGATCTGAAATCTGGAGTCAGCCTCTGGGGTCTCCATTCTGTGCTTTGGAATTCAGAGCCTAAAGTCTGGATCCTGGGATCTTGGGGTTTGGATTCAGGTGTCTGGAATCTGGACTAGAGGTCAACCAACTTTTTTGCAAAGGTCTGCAAAGTAATTATGTCGGGCTTTGTGGGCCAGACAGTCTCTGCCGCAATTACTCACTTCTGCTGTCTCAGCATGGATGCAGCTGTAGACAACACACAAATGAATGAATGTGACTATGTTCCAACAAAACATTATTTACAGAAGCAGGTGGCAGCTGGATTTGGCCTGCAGGTGTAGTTTGTTTATCCCTGGTCAAACTGGGACCTGGAATGTGGGGTCTAGGAATAGAAATCTGGATTCTAGAGTTCAAAGACTGGTCTGAAGTCTAGAGCTTGGGACCAGCAGTCTGATCTCAGGGGATATGGAGCCTGAAGCTCAGAACCTGAATTAGGCTATTGAGGTCTTGAATTTGTAGGTAAGATCCTTTGTAGGTGGGTCAGAAGGGACTGACATAGCCACCATGGCAAGTGTCACTTTTTGAGACATTGTCTGGATAATCATGGAAAATCATTCGAGACTATTTGTTCATACAACAGAGAAAGAGAGAGGCCTTTCCCTTCCACCGTCTGGGCCTCCCACATCCTCCCTGGGGCTGGACATATCCAACTAACTGTGGTCTGTCATCGTCCCTTGGGGATAATCTGGACTATCTGTTTTTTCTTCAGAGCAAGGAGTTGCCTGATTAGAAAAGAGGATGCTCTGATCACTCAGGAAATTCCCAAAAGTTTAGGAGCTCTGTGTCAGGAACCAGGGGCAGAGACCAAATATGTGTTTCTTATTATTTCACACAACAAATACATAAAAACATGGATGCAGGGACTCTCATTTTTCCTCTTGCTCAGAAAGACACTGTCAGATTCTGTCTTTATTTAAAATTTTGATATTTTGTTCATCATGGATTTTTACGCTAATTTTGATTTTTTGAAGAGTATGCATTAAAATATTATTTATTGATTACTGAGGGGTTTTTTTTGATGCCCCTTAAATTTGCACCCTAATCCTGGCCCTGGGCTTGATTTCTTGTCATCTGACTTGTTTTTGAGGTTTCTTGCTGTCAGGTCCCCTTATCCTGCAACTTGATAGAGAAGCTGAGTGAAATTTCCAGTGTAGTATGTGCTGTCTCCAGCTGTGCACATGTGGCCTTCAAGGCCACTCAAGCAGATATACCAATGGATGTTAATACAGAAAAAAGCAATTTCTATAAAAGAATGTCCACACATCTGCCAACAGTTTACATCATGCTTGAGTTTGTCCAACCCACGGATGATGTATTGCCTTGCCAGGTGAAGGCAATTTTAGTTTGGTTTTCTGTTAGTTGGTGTTTTTCTGCATAACGATCTAAAAAAAATCTCATAGGTTTATAATAATAAATGTTTATTTCCATGCTTGTGGGTATACAGATAGGCTGGGGTTCTACTGGACTTAACTGGGCATGGCTCCAGGCTGCAGGGGGTAAGTTTGAGTCTGTTCTTTGCTTCTTCATTCTGGGATCCAGGTTGTATGGATAGTGGCTCCTTGGATCATGCTGATTACGGGAGCACAAGAGAAACAAGCAGAAAGAAAAGTACTTTAAGACATACCGTCACTTCTGCCGACATTGCATTCACCAAAGGAGGTCACGGGCCACGCTCAACTTCAATGGAAAGAGGAAATGGACTCCAGCCACCCCAGCGGGAGCTACTGCAACATCACGTGACAAAGAGTGAGACGAGTCATTTCAATACAAGAAATAAGCTCAACAGTGGGAGCAACAATTATCATACAATCCAGTAATTTCACTTCTGGGTATATATATATCCAAAAGAATTGAAAGCAAGGACAAAACAGATAGGTGTGCACCCCTGTTCACCGCAGTGTTATTCCCAATAGCCAAAAGGTGGAGACAGACCACGTGTTCACTGAATCGATCAGCAAGATGTGGTACATGCATGCAATGGAATATTACTCAGTCTTAAAAAGGAAGGAAATGCTGACACATGCTACAACATGGATGGACCTTGAAGATATTATGCTAGGTGAGATAAACCAGTCACAAAAGGACAGATACTGTATGATTCTACTCATAGGAGGTATCTAGAGTAGTCAAATTCACGGAGACAGAAAGTAGAGTCATGGTTGCCAGGGGCTGGGGGAGAGGGAATGGGGCGTTGGTGTCTAATGGGTACAGGGTTTCAGTTTTTTGGTTTTTTTTTTTTGTCTTTTTCCGTGTCCGGCAACGGATCGCAACCCTCAGTGTCGCGCCCGTACCGGACCAGGACCGGCAACGGGATCACAACCCTCGGTGTTGCTCCCACACCTCGCTCAGCCAGTGAGCAGGAACCGGTCTGTATGTGGGATCCAAACCCTGGGCGGGAGTGCCGCCGTGCTCCCAAGCTGCGCACTCTCCAGTGCGCCACGGGGCCGGCCCATAGAGTTCTCACGTTAATATGAATTCTTAGCATAGAGTTTTCAGTTCAATGTGTTTCTTGAAATCTCCTCATATCTGTAGTTACCATTCCTTTGTCATTTGGCTTCTTTATATTTTCTTCATACTCTTCTTAGTTTCATTTTGCGCACTGTAGCAGTACGCCACCGGGCCAGCCCAAGGTTTCAGTTTTGCAAGATGAAAAGTTCTGGAGATAGATGGTGGTGATGGTTGTCTAACAATGTGAAGGTACTTGGTACCACTGAGCTATACACTTAAAAATGGTGACAGTGATAAATTTAATGTCACGTATATTTTACAACA
>NW_007733127.1:93516-97586 GCF_000696425.1 Galeopterus variegatus | reverse complement strand
CAGGAACCGGTCTGTATGTGGGATCCAAACCCTCGGCGGGAGTGCCACCGTGCTCCCAAGCTGCGCACTGTAGCAGTGCACCACCGGGCCAGCCCAAGGTTTCAGTTTTTCAAGATGAAAAGTTCTGGAGATAGATGGTGGTGATGGTTGTCTAACAATGTGAAGGTACTTGGTACCACTGAGCTATACACTTAAAAATGGTGACAGTGATAAATTTAATGTCACGTATATTTTACAACAATAAAAAATAAATTTAGAAAAAGTGGGAGCAATGATCCAATTGACCAGTGTTATCTTCATAAGCAAGGGAATGCCTTGTCCAAGGTGGCACTCCAGGGGCCAGGAACAGTGGCCACCTGGTCATTGGTTGAAGTCAAATACTGTGCGAACGGTGGTAGCTGCTTCTTCATCTAAGCTTCGGAGGCCACGGGACTTTTCAATGTGCAGCCCAGACAGAGGTGCTAATGCTGTGATGGCGTTGCCCAGACCCTCCCCGCCCCATCTATACTAAATCTTGAGTGAGATGAAGTACTTTTTCTTCTCCTGTTATGTGATATAGTTCCAGTTGCAGTCTTGGCAGCTTTTACTGATTCAAACTATTCTTGATCATAACAGTCTGCCTTCCAGACTGTTATGGAATTTATCCTATCAGCATTCCATTCCTCGACAACTCAGAACACCCATATTAATAACACAGTTTGCTAAAAGAACAGCAAGGACAGTCTGAATGTGAATTTCACGTCATCTAAAGTATCTAACTAGTTCAGGAATATTTGGGGTCTTTCTGGGTGGACAGTAGAGCAGGGTGGTGGTGGGGGGGGAGAGATAAAGGGAATGGGAGACCTTGTCCCAGACCTAGTTCTTACCTGGCTTAGCTCATCCCTGATACTTGTTTTCATCCAGTCTGGGATTTGGTGTCAGTCCTTGGCAAGTCTATCTCTGCTCCAGGGGAGCAGCTAAATTCTTTTTGGGTTTTGGCATCAGCCCACCAGCTTGGATACCGTTGAGCAGTCTCCTCCCCTGATCTCTTCTAGCCCACTTGTCCCTTTAATATTCCCAGTCATCCAGGCTTCTGCCATGGGGCACATGCATTCTTGCAAATTTCCACCAGGCTCCTAGAAGTCTGACTTCCATTTATGTTTATTCATTCATTCACTCAATTTTTGGTCTCTACTGTGTTTTTCTTTTGCGGCAAATCCACTTCTCTTTCAAAAGCCTGCTTATTTGTGGCTTTGGTGGCTGACAGATTCCTCTGCTGTCTGTCCCCCTGCTATATGGGTATGTCCCCCCACCCCACCCCCACTCATGCCCTAGAGAGCAGACAACTCAGGGGGCCTCGGTGGAGTTCAGGTTAGTGAATCCACAGCTACTGTGCTCCTTGGGACTCTGAATAGACACTTCACTAGCCTTTCTGAAAGTCCTTAGGCTATTGAACGTGGTGGTCACACTGCCCACCCTGGGTTGATGGATACCTGGTTCCTTATTGGCCTTCCTAGTAATCTGCCATTGCCCCTAGCAGGGGACACTTTCCAATCTCAGGCAGCTTAGTTCAACCCTGTAGCTTCCAAAACCCAGTGCCAAGATGAGTGGAGTGGGTCNCATGCTGTAGGTACAAAATAGGATTTGGGGGGTGTGGTGGGGGTGGCAGGACATACAAAGAGAAGTTCTTGAGTAGCCCAGCTTAGGAAAGTCCAGAATATCTGTGCGTTTGGAGGCTAACATTCCGTTAAAGAGGAGTGGCCCATCCTGTAGTGGGTTGAATAGTGGTTCCCAAAATTCATGTCCACAGGAAACTCAGGATGTGATCTTATTTGGAAATAGGTCCTTGCAGCTGTAATTAAGGTAAGGGTTGAGATGAGATCATAAAGGATTACGGCAGGCCCTGTGTCCAATGAGAGTGTCCTTATAAGAGATAGAAAAGGACAGAGATGGAGAAGAAGACCATGTGAAGACGAAAGCAGGGACTGGAGTGATGCTGCCACAAGCCAAGGAACACCAGGAGCCACCAGAAGCTGGAAGAGGCAAGGAAGGACTCTTTCCCAGGGGCTTTGGAGGGAGCACGACTCTCTGATTTTGGATTTATGGCCTCCAGAATTGTGAGAAAATCTATTTGTGTTGTTTGGAGCCACAGAGTTTGTGGTAAATTGTTACAGCAGCCCTAGGAAACTTATACACACCTTAAAGCTNAGTAAACACAAATAAATGTTTCCCTGAGCCATTCTAGCAAATGATTAAACCTGAGGAGGGGGCATGGGAACCTCTGATTTTATAGTCAGTTGGTCAGAAGTCACCTAGACTTGCAATTGGCATCTGAAGTGGGGGCTTTCTTGAGGGATTGAGCACTTAACTTATGGGATCTGATGTTAACTCTGGGTAGAAAGTATCAGAACTGAATTAAATTGAAGGACACCCAGTGGGTGGCTGTAGAGAATTAGAAAACCCACACATCTGGTCACAGAAATGTTGTGTGTTCAGTGTGAGTATAGAGAAAAAGTTTGTTCTGTGTAGAGAGAAATAGAGGAGACAGTGTGTTTTTCCTATATACAACAGACCTGGGCTGTGTTGTAGCTAGAAAGGGGTTGCCTCTGGAGCTTGGCAGCTGGTATCAGCCTGTTCTTCCATGAAGGTAACTCAGACTTGGGGAGCCAACAAAAGGGGGGAGATGACGCTCTTCCAGGGCACCCAGATCTCCCCCTCTCACCACATCACTACATCCCATCTTCTTATTCTCTTTCCTGTGTTTATGGACCCTTTGTCTCCCCAAGCTTCAGTCTGGATAACTTATTTTGACTTTGCTTCTAGTTTCCATTCTTCCTCTGCTAAGTCTAATCTGCTGTTAAAAAAAATCTCCCCATTGAGTTCCTCATATAGATGACTGTATTTTTCAGGTTTAGAATTTGCATGTGGTTCTTCTTTGGTGGGGGTTGTTTGCAGTTCACTGCCATTGGCCTCTTTCCCTTCTCACTGATGGAGTGAGATGAGGCTTCCTCTTCCTGGAATGCTGAGTGATACGATGAACAAAGTCCTTGTTGCTTTCTCTGCTCCTGCCAATCCCCATGGGTGATGGAGCATGAGTGAGAAATAAACTTCTGCTGTTTTAAGCAGCTGTGACATTGGGGCTATTTGTTTTTACAGAATAACTTCGTCCAACCTGACTGATACAACCGAGGGTTTGGCAGGAGATCAGTTCAGCTTCGTGCTCCTGAAGTAGAACAGACAAACAGTCTAGGTCTGTGTCCAGAGTCTGAACTTGGAATTTAGATTTGGATGTTTCGGTNCCACAGAGTTTGTGGTAAATTGTTACAGCAGCCCTAGGAAACTTATACACACCTTAAAGCTCTACACTTTTTTAGGGTCAGGGGAGAGGGAACAGCTATGAGGTTCTATATTAATGGAATTCCCAGGTATGGCATAATAAAAAAAATGTATATTTGTCTCTGACCCTGGCCCCTGGCACACAGCTCCTAAAACCCGTGTAATTTCCCCTTGTGATAGAACTATCTTTGTTCTACTGAGGTGACTCTTGGTGGGCTCCTGGATAGCCTCTTTGGATAGACCAGGATGGGAGCTGGTCATCGAAAGACTAAGCCATAACTGGAATCTTGGAGCTTTCAGCCCCACCCCCATCCTCTGGGGAGAGGAGAGGGTCTGGAGACTGAGTTCATAATCAATCGTGCCTACGTGATAAGGCCTCCATAAAAATCCCTGAAGTATGGAGTTTGGAGAATTTCCAGGTTGGGGAACACATTCACATGCCAGGAGGGTGGTGCATGCCAACTCCATGGGGACAGAAGCTCCTGAGCTTGGGACAATTCTGGACCTCACCCTATGAATCTCTTCATCTGGCTGTTCATTTGTACTCTTTACCTTATCTCTTGTTGTATAATAAACCAGTAAACACAAATAAATGTTTCCCTGAGCCATTCTAGCAAATGATTAAACCTGAGGAGGGGTCATGGGAACCTCTGATTTTATAGTCAGTTGGTCAGAAGTCCAGGTGACAACCTGTACTTGCAATTGGCATCTGAAGTGGGGGCTTTCTTGAGGGATTGAGCACTTAACTTATGGGA
>NW_007733127.1:82056-92408 GCF_000696425.1 Galeopterus variegatus | reverse complement strand
GGAAGCTGGTATCAGCCTGTTCTTCCATGAAGGTAACTCAGACTTGGGGAGCCAACAAAAGGGGGGAGATGACGCTCTTCCAGGGCACCCAGATCTCCCCCTCTCACCACATCACTACATCCCATCTTCTTATTCTCTTTCCTGTGTTTATGGACCCTTTGTCTCCCCAAGCTTCAGTCTGGATAACTTATTTTGACTTTGCTTCTAGTTTCCATTCTTCCTCTGCTAAGTCTAATCTGCTGTTTAAAAACAATCTCCCCATTGAGTTCCTCATATAGATGACTGTATTTTTCAGGTTTAGAATTTGCATGTGGTTCTTCTTTTGTGGGGGTTGTTTGCAGTTCACTGCCATTGGCCTCTTTCCCTTCTCACTGATGGAGTGAGATGAGGCTTCCTCTTCCTGGAATGCTGAGTGATACGATGAACAAAGTCCTTGCTGCTTTCTCCGCTCCTGCCAATCCCCATGGGTGATGGAGCATGAGTGAGAAATAAACTTCTGCTGTTTTAAGCAGCTGTGACATTGGGGCTAACCTGACTGATACAACCGAGGGTTTGTCAGGAGATCAGTTCAGCTTCGTGCTCCTGAAGTAGAACAAACAGTCTAGGTCTGTGTCCAGAGTCTGAACTTGGAATTTAGATTTGGATGTTTCGGTCAGGAATTTATTAGTTCAAATTTTAAGATAAACCAAATTTGAAAATTTAAGAATCAGTTCCAAGGGACTCACAACCCTAGAGCGTTAATGCTAAGAGGGTCCTAGGACGTCCTTTCGCATGACCAGATCAGGAGGCCCAGAGAGGGGAAAGACTGGCTTCAGGACACACAGCCATGGGCAAGAATACTTTATAGGGCCTTCCAGCTACAAGTTGGGTGGCACTTATTGGGGAGGCCAGGGAAGGCCTGAGGCATGTATCACAAGTGGGATTCCTGCCCCCGTCATCTTTGTGGGAAGGGTTCCCCTGATAGAGACTGACTGTTGAACCATTCCCTATGCCTCCTGGTCCCCGGGTTCAGTTTTCTCACCTGTTGAATGGGAGTGTGAGAGTATCTAAGCCCCAGTGAGACATTCCAGAACCTCAGATCTTCAGATATTCCAGTAACTCCAGAAAAAGTTCACTGCTGAGTCTATTATGGGGTGACCTGTCATATGGGAGAGGTAGCCCGACAGAGCAGCTAAGCATTTGGCTTCTGCATTCCAATCTTGGCTCCATGACTTATGAGCTGTGTGATCTTGGGCAAGTGACTCCCCTCTCTGAGCCTCCGTTCTTCACCTGTAGAGATGACAGTAATAATTATACCTACTATATAGGTAGTAGTATGCTATAGTAATATATTGTACTTCTTTGGAACTCAGGGAAGGTTAGATGAGTGAATCTTTACAAAGCATAGAGTGGAACAGAGTTTGGCACATAGTGAGTTTTCTGTACATGTTAAATAAAATATGTTCTGTGTGTGCTAACTATGTGCCAGGCTGTTTGTGTGACTTTAATTAGTTCATTCAATCTAACATCCTCGAGGTAGCTGTTATTGCCTCTGTTATGAAAACGAGTTCACTGAGTCTCAGAAAGGGTCTGTCACTTGCCCAAGGTCACACAGCCAGTCTAGAAGGCAGTGTAGCACCTGAGCAAAGGCTATGATCTCTAGAGCTGAAAAGACCTGGATTCAAGTCCCAGCTCCTCTGCTTTCTGGTGGGAGGTTGGGGGTGGGGGCATGTCCTTGAATGAGAGAGTTCTCTCTGGCTGTCAGTTTCTTTGTAAAGTAGGCCTCAGGGACCATTGCCAGGACCAGATGGGGGTGTGTTAACTAGTTTTCTGTTGCTTATAAAAGAATACCTGGGGCCGGCCCGGTGGCACACTGGAGAGTGCGCAGCTTGGGAGCGTGGTGGCACTCCCGCCGAGGGTTTGGATCCCATGTGGAGACCGGTTCCTGCTCACTGGCTGAGCATGGTGCAGGCACAACACTGAGGGTTGTGATCCCATTGCCGGTCCCCGGTACGGGCGCGACACCGAGGATTGCGATCCCGTTACCGGTCAGTAAAAAAGACAAAAAGGAAAAAAAAATACCTGAAACTGAGTAATTTAAAAGAAAATGAATCTTACTTTTTACAGTTCTGGAGGCTGGGAAATTTGAGGTTGGGGGGCACATCTGCTGAGGACTTTCTTCCTGGTGGGGAGTCTCTGCAGAGTCCCAGGCCAGCACAGGGTGTCATATGGGAAGACGGGCAAGAGCACATGTTAACGTGCTGTCTCGCTCTCCTTACAGAGCCGCCAGTGATAACCCACTCACCCATTAACCCATTAATCCATTCATGAGGGCTATGCCACTCACAATCCAGTCACCTACTGAAGGTCTCACCTTCTGATACTGCCACATTGAATATCAAGCTTCCACATGAGCTTTGGAGGGGACGAACACTCAGACCACAGCAGGTAAAGGGCATAGAACGCAAAGAATAGAACCGAATCCTTTCCTTATGGATACGACATGTTCAATGACTATAATCTTGGTGAATATATCCTGCTTACTGATATATGCTTTATGACAGATTTTCCATGTAAATGTAGTCACAAAGCAAATATTTCCTATTTAGTATATGAATTCTGAACATTCCTATGAATTTAATTAGTAATGAGGAATATAGTCATAAGAATTTCCCATATTCAAGAATATTGTCTATGAATGTATTCTTCCTTCGCCCTTCTAAGCCCACTCATCTGTCCTCAGTCTCTCCCTCTCTCCGCTCTTCATTCTCTTGATCCATCCCTCAGTTTATTCCTGTCTCTTTTCCTCAGTTTCCCCTGTGTACCTTCACCCTATCCCTATATCCCCAGATGCATCAGCAGGTGCTGAGGCAGAAGTAACTTCAGGCAGTGCTAGTTTTCATAAAGACAAAAGGAATAGCGGGTCAATTAAAAGGAAACGTAATCTATTCTGCTGCTGACTTATTTCTGTAACATCAAGTAGCTCAGACATGATTGGCAGTAGGAGAATGTCAGTATCTTGTATGGATATGTTGGTTCATGCCTGAGTTTTCCTAAGGAAGGGGAGTAAAAATAGCAGTAGAATGGTAATTTTCAATAGGAAAGGGGTTGAGAAACCCCTTAGTTTGGCTGATGCACAAACAGAGACCTTTCAACACATTTAAAAAACAACAAACAAAAAACTGAAAATAAGCACCATCCCTATGGGTATCCTTCCCCAGGGAGGCGAATCCCCAGTCCAGCCATCTAGTCTACCTGGCTCCACACTGCACGCCCCTGCCTGCCACCATGTGTCTACCTTGGCAGCAACCCCACTATCTCAGAACACCACTTTCATCTGCATTGTCTCAGTGCACACAACCCATCCTTTCCACTCTATTGTGTCTTGGCTATTTAAATATCTCCTGATGCCACCTCCAGCCAAGTGAGGCTGCTTGCCAAGCAATCTCCCGGGTTATCTGTGCTGTTTGTCCTCTAGTTAAACAGTTGCAGAAACATCCACCCTCATCCTGTTTTTCTCTTATGCTCTTTTGTTTTTAGTGTGTGATTTTGCAGAACAATGCTTTTCAGGAATACTTATTTCATGTGACAAGAGAGGCAATAAAAATATTCAAGGAAATCCAGCAGATGTACCTTTTGAAAAGTGGACTTTCACAGAATTGACCAAGAGATGAGGATCCAGGTCTTCAGGCACTTGGGTCCATCGTCTGGTTCTTGCAGTCTTTCAGCTCAGAGCTCCATTTGAAGATGGGCAAACAGTGCTAGGGACAGGAAGCGGCTGCAGCAGACACCAAATTGAGGTTGTGAGGGGGAGAAGGAAGAACTCCACTTAGAGCTTCTTCTGGCCTGAGTCAGGAGAAGCAGACAGAAGGAGATTGAAAAGCTGCCTTCCTGTTATTGGGGGGTATCAGGGGCAGTGTCCAGCTGCCAGAAAAGCTGCTAGGCTTTGTCTGAGAAGAGGATTCCAAGTGGAACTTGGTTCCTAGGTCCTGGGAGAGAAAGAGCCAAGGTTCCTGAGTGTGAAGGAGGAAGGGGCTGAGGGCCTGGACTCCTGGGTCTGAGGGAGGAGGGGGCTGGGGGCCTGGAATCCTGGGTCTGAGAGAGGAGGGAGCTGGGGGCCTGGACTCCTGGGTCTGAGAGAGGAGGGGGCTGGGGGCCTGGACTCCTGGGTCTGAGAGAGGAGGGGCTGGGGGCCTGGACTCCTGGGTCTGAGGGAGGAGTTGGGACCTTGGACTCCTGGGTCTAAGGGAGGAGGGGCTGAGGTCTGGATTCCTGGAGCTGCAGGAGGGGTTGGCCTGTGTGGTTTGTTGAATCCAGATGGTAAACAGGCAGAGGTTGGTGTATACACCGGGCTCATTGGGCTAAGCACAAGGAAATTGTCCCTTGGCTCTGAGATTATGGTCTTGAGACACTTGGCCAACGAAATACAGACAGAAAGTGAGAGACAGCCAAGAGGAGAGACAGAGAAAGTGTCAGTGACAGAAACAGTGGCAGGAGTGGCAAGATAGAGTGATAGTGACAAAAAACCTAGAGAGAGAAAGAAAATTCAGAAACACAGAGACTAAGAGAGAGAGACAGGGAGATAAACAAGAGCATCAGAACTAGGCAGAATCAGAGCGATGGAGACACAGAGCCAGAGGGACAGTGAATCTGGGGATACAGAGATGGAGAGAAACAGGGGGAGAGAGACGCTGCTAAGCCAGAGAGACAGATGCAGAGACTCAGAGAGACAGAGACATCAGGGATGGTGCAAGGCAGAGACTCAAACAGTGAGATGGCGACAGACTGTTGGGACACAGACTCCTCCCCACTTTCCCAGTTACTTACTCACCTGGTTGATCTGGGCTGAGCTAAGCTCCTACCTACCAAAGCTTCCTGGAGCCACACTGGGGCTTATAAGCATCTCTTTACCTGGCTCTCCCACCCCTGGGGCTGGCGGGTACATTCTTCCAGGGTCAGATGCTGCAGTGTTTTAATCCACATTGCCCAGCCTACCCAGGTCCCAGACCTGGATCAGGGTGCCCAGAGCAGGGGGGCGGGGAGGGACAGGCACCTAGAGGGTGACTCCAGAACCTAGGCTGCTCTCACCTCCAGAAAACACCACATATTTCATTTCTGGAGGTCTCCCCACTTCGGTCTGTCCTTTCCATTACGTTTATTCTGTTATTCTTTGTCTAATGCCTTGGCTCATTAATAGTAATTTATTCTTTTCTAATATACATAATCATCTAAAGCTATAAATCTGCTGCTTCCCACAAATTTTGAATGCAATATTTCCATTTGTCATTTAGTTCTTAGTATTTTAACATTTCCATTATGTTTTTTCATCATGATTTAATATTCATCGTGTATTATTTAGATGAATGATTGTTTTTTAAAAAATTTTCTACATGTGTGGGTATTATGTCCATGTTCTTGAATCTTAATTTTCTTGCATTTTGGTCCCAGAGAATGGGGTCTGTGTGATACAAACTCTTTTCATTGACAATGGAGTTGAAATCTTACATTTTCATGGGGTGAATTTGTTCTTTTCTTCCTGCAGTTCTATCAATTTTTTATATTAAGTATGATGAGGCTGTCTTATTAGGGATATTCAACGTTGGAATTATAAAGCTTGGCATGAAGAACTTTTTATTACTATGTAGTGACACTGTGTCTCATAATAGTTTTAGTATTAATGCTGAAAATTGATTGATTTTAATAAAGCTATAGTACCTTTTTTATGGGTTATGTTTCTTGGTAAATCTTTTTTTCATTTTTGCTTTCAACTTTTTTTTATGTGCTTCTGGTGTGTCTCTTGCAAGCAGCGTATAAACAGCCTTTAAAAATCTAACCTGGTAATGAGTTTAACATTTGCATTTATTATTGATATGTTTCACACCATATTATCTGATTTTGATAGTGCTTTTTCTGTGCTTCCTCATTTTTTTGGTATTGTTTGATTTTGTGCAGTTTTTTTCTTACTTTATTTTTCCCTGTTTGGTTGGAATTTATGTACCCTATATCTATTCTTTAGTAGTTACCCTTGATTTTTTCTCATGAATATTCATCTTAACAAAGTCTAAAATGAAAGAATATTTTAGTGCCCACCTGCATCCCCAAACAATCAAGGACCTTAGAACACATTAACTTTGATTACTCTCCTTCTGACTTGCAAGCTATTGTTTTCCAGTTTAGTTCAGTCTCTTAAAAACCCACCCCTTAGATATTGTCATTTCATGCAATGTTTAGAATGATCATTATATGTATTATTTGTTCACAATTCTTCTTGTATCTCTGACTGTTCTGGAATTATTTTTCCTCTTCTTTAAGTGCATCATTTAGGAGATTCTTTAGTGAGGATCAGGGTGCCCAGAGGAGGGGGTTGGGAGTACTGCCCCAGGGAGACCCTGACCCTGATCCTCAGTCAATCTTACTGTCTTCTGACAGTTTATTCTCCAATTCTGGGGACCTTTCTCTCTAAAGGTTTACATTTTTCTCTCTTTCCAGGAAGCTGTATACAGCTGTGCTTATTCTAATGCCTTAGAGCTTGTTAATTTTCAGGTGTCTTTTGGATTCCTTGCAGGTATCATGTTAATTTGCAGGTATCTTGGTGGTAAACACCCTTAGTTTCTGTTTATGTGTAGATGGCTATATTTTGCCTTCACTCTTGAAAGATATTTTTACTGAATGTAGATATCATGTTAATTTGCAGGTATCTTGGTGGTAAACACCCTTAGTTTTTGTTTATGTGTAGATGGCTATATTTTGCCTTCACTCTTGAAAGATATTTTTACTGAATGTAGACTTATAGGTTGACAATTATACTTGTGTAGTACACTGAATATATTATTCCACTGTCTTCTGGCTCCCATTACTGCTGTTGAGAATTCTGCTGTCTTTCTAACTGCTACTTCTTTGTAAATGACTGGTCCTTTTACATTCCTTTTAATATCTTTGTTTTGGGTGCCCTGTAGTTTCTCTATTATGTGTGTAGACAATGATTTTTATTATTATCTTACTCAGAATACATTAGGCTTTTTAGATTTGCATTTTTCAATAGTTTTATCAATGTTTTAAACATTGCTTTTTCTCTTTTCTCTCTATTCTCCCTTCTGGGGGAATGTTTCTGTTTGTCAAAATCTTGACATGTCTTTTATATTTTTCATCTCCTTGTCTCTATGCATTCTGATTAATTTCTTCTAACGTATCTTTCATTTCGTTGATATTTTCTTCAGCTTTATCAAATTTGCTCTTTAATTTTTTTATAGATTTTTTAAAAGTTTTTTACAAGTGTATTTTTAATTTATACAAGTTATATTTGTTCTTTACTTCAAACTTTCTGTTTATACCTGAAAGTTTCTTGTTAATTAGAGGTCAAATTTGTCCCAACTCCCCACTTACCTCATTTTTCCCAGATGGGTTACTTGAATCAGGATACAAACAAAACCAACTTATTACATTTGGTTCATGAGTTTTAAAATCTCTTTTCTTTGTTTAAACATTTCCCACATTAGCTGTTTGATATTCTGAATTTAACAGTTCCAATACCTGCCATCCTTGAAGCCCTAAATCTGTTGATTATTTTGCTCACATTCAGGCATAGTGGTTGTCCTTCTCCAATGTTTGCAGGGTTTTTTTTTTGGCTTGGCGAAGCCCTGAGAGCCTAAATTGGGAATTGAGAAAGATTTTTCACCTGAAGGGATTTGCCTCTCTTTCTTCCAGAAACCAGGACTACCCCTGCCCTGGAAACACCCCAGCCTGTATGAGAGTATAAGGTCAGACCAGGAATCCCAAACTGTCCACTATCACCCTCAAGTCGGCTAAGAATCAGTTTTCTATAGCAGCATGATCACCTTCAAGAAGACTGCCCTCTGTCCCCAGCCTGAATTTATTTGCCCTTGGGGCTCCTTGAAAGCCTCCCTTATCTTTTAGGAGGCCAGCAAGTGCCTCAAAGAGCAGGTCTTTCCTTGATATCAAATAGCATGACCCAGACCCCACACTGCAAGTTCCAGATTCTAGGTTCCAGACCCCAGTCTCAGGATTTCGTGGCTCAGACTGAGATGGGAGGTGTTCACTTTCCCTGGGGTTGGGTTTCAGGCCACTCCCCTAGGAGTCAAGCTCCTCCTTCAAGTCCTGAGCGCCTGTTGCTTATTGTACCTGTTTTCTGCATCAACATGTAGAGATTGAGACTGAGGGAGGCAGACTTAAGTAATTCCAGTGGCTGAGCATCCTCAGTAGAAAGGAGTTTATCCTATGAATGACCTTCCACTGGACGAGCTAGAGAACAGCTAGCATATTTTAAGAGTATTCAGTGGAATTTAACCAATGAGCATGCTCTAAAGAGACCAACTAAGCATGTGCAAGGATATGTTACAGAACTGAGAACCACCCCTTTAGTTGAATATTCCTTAAATAGCATGAATATGTATAGAGAGCCAACCTATTAAAGTAGAATCCAGGAAGAGGGCGGAGCTGCTGCTGCTCATTCTCTCTGGAGCCAGCTGCACTTCACCTGTGAAGTGTCTATACTGTACCTTCTCGTGTTAAACCTGTCTTTCGTGGGCTGCTGCCCACTCCCTTGAGCCAGCCTGCACTTTGACTGTGACGTATGCATTTCTTACTTTGGTACTAAACTTGCTGTGGCCAGCCCACACTTTCCCTGTGAAGTGTGTATTTCTTATTTTTTATATTAAACCCGTTTTTGCTTTCTACTCCAACTCTGCTCTTGAATTCTTTCTTGCGGTAGAGTCAAGAACCTGGTAGAGGATGGGTGGGCAGAGGTTGGCTATCTGATCTCCCCAGATCCTCTCCTCTGGTATGAAGACTCCAGACTTGATGCCACAGACTCTTATCCTCAGGTTTTAGACTCCCGACATCTGATGCTAGATTCCAGGCTTCAGTCCTCAACCAAAATCCAGACCCCAGACCTCACATGCTAGCTGACATCTGGCAAACCCCAACAATGTGCCAGAGACTGGACTAAACTCCTGAGGGGACACAGAGATTAAATTTGTCTGTCCTCAGATAGATTGCAAACCTCATTGTCAGTCTTTCATTTTAATTGAGCCTACACCTACCCCTATGAGGTAGATTCTGTAATTTTCCCATCGCAGAGCTGAGGAGGCTTTTTATGGTAGAATATTCTGTATTGGTTGGGTTTATATTTCTCTATATAGAAATTATATGAATATGTTAATAATGTTATTCAAAGCTTCTATACCCTCATTCCTTATTTTTTTATTGTGGTAAAATACACATAACATGGAATTTACCATTAGTGACATTTAATACATTCACGATGTTGTGCAACCATCATTATTTATTTCAGAACATTTTCATCACCCCAAAAGGAAGCCCTACACACATTAGCAGTAGCTCCCCATTCTCACCCTCCCTCCTCCAGCTCCTGGCAGTCACTAATCTGCTTTCTGTCTCAATGGATTTGCCTATTCTGGACATTTTATATCTATGGAATTATACGACATGTGGTGTTTTGCCTGAATTCTTTCACTTCAGTACTTCATTCCTTCTTATAACTAAATATTCCATGGCATGAATATGCCACAATTTTATTCATGCAATTTACTGCTTTTGGCTATTGGGCTGTTTTCAGTTTGGTGCTGTGATGAAAACTGCTCCCATGAACATATATATATTCCAACAATCTTGCTAAATATATATACACACACACATATATATTATACATAGTCTACATTTTTATAGCATTTATGTCATAAATATTGCAAATATGCATGAGTTTCTTTAGTGCGTATACCCAGAAGTGAAATTTCTGGGCATTAGATATTCATATCTTTACCTTTCCTACCTGAGGTCATGAAAATATCCTCCCCTAATATGTCCTAAAAGTCTCATTGTCTTGCCTGTCATATTTAGTCTTTAGTGCATATGAAATTGAGTTCTGTGTGTAATATAAGGTAGGAGTCTGATGTCATTTTTTTCCAGTATGGATACCCAATTTTCCCAGCAACATTTATTGGAAAGACTTTTTCCCCACTGCTTTGCGGTGCTATTTCCGTTTTATATAAAGTGCTCATAAATGCATAGGTCTGTTTCTGGCTCCCTGTTCTATTTTACTGGTTTAACTGTGACTGCCTGTGCCAATATCACGCTAGTTTCATAATGAAGTACAAGTAGAACAAGTCTTCCAGCCTCACATTTCTTCAAAAGTGTCTTAGATCTACACAATGGAATACTACTCAGCTATAAAAACGAATGAAATACTGCCATTTGCAACAACATGGATGGACCTTGAAAGAATACTATTAAGTGAAACGAGTCAGGCAGAGAAAAAGAAATACCACATGTTCTCACTTATTGGAGGGAGCTAAAGGTGAATGAATCAATTCACACACACACACACACACACACAC
>NW_007733127.1:78046-81056 GCF_000696425.1 Galeopterus variegatus | reverse complement strand
GGGAGCTAAAGGTGAATGAATCAATTCACACACACACACACACACACACACTCTCACACACACACACACAAACAAACAAACAACAACAACAACAACAAAGAAAAAAACCGGGTGGGGGGGAGAGGAAGATATAACAACCACAATTTTTTTTGAAGTTCTTACAACAAGCAAATGGAGGGGACACACTTGGGTGGGAGGGGGGAGAGGGAGGAGGGAGGGAGGTTTCGGTGATGGGACACAATAATCAACTACATTGTATATTGACAAAATAAAAATAATAATAAAAAAAAGTGTCTTAGATAACCTTTGCCCTTGTCCTTTGCCATTCTACATAAATTTTAAAGACAGTTTTTCAGGTTCTACAAAAATCCTGTTGGGATTTTGATTCTGATTGCATTAATTTAAAAATAAATTTGGAGATAATTGGCATCTTTACACTGACTCTCTTATATTATGTGTATATGCACATAATACAATCTATCTCGCTGCTTACTTTGGTTTTCTTTAATGTCTCTTAATAAACTTAAAATTTTCTCTCTATGGGCCGGCCCGGTGGTGGGAGTGCGGCGGCGCTCCCACCGAGGGTTCGGATCCCATGTGGAGACCAGTTCCTCCTCACTGGCTGAGCGCGGTGCGGGTGCAACACCGAGGGTTGTGATCCCGTTGCTGGTCCCCGGTACGGGCGCGACACCGAGGGTTGCAATCCTGTTACCGGTCAGTAAAAAAGACAAAAAGGAAAAAAAGAATTTTTCTCTCTAGTGGTATTGGATGTTTTTTTTTAAAGATTTATTCCTAGGGTCTTGATTGTTTTTGAATCTTTTATATCTTAACCTTTGTGGCAGTTATATAAAAATACAATTGATTTCTGTTTATTGATTTGCTTCCAACAATCTCGCTAAATTCTATTGTTTTTTTGTTTTTGTTTTTGTCTTTTTCCGTGTCCGGCAATGGATCGCAACCCTCAGTGTCGCCCCCATACCGGACCGGGACCGGCAACGGGATCGCAACCCTCGGTGTTGCTCCCGCGCCTCGCTCAGCCAGTGAGCGGGAACCGGTCTGTATGTGGGATCCGAACCCTCGGCGGGAGCACCGCCGCACTTCCCAAGCGGCGCACTATCCAGTGCGCCACCGGGCCGGCCCTAAATTCTATTGTTAATTCTATGATTATTTATTGATTATTTGGGGCTTTTAGCATTCACAATCACATCAACTAACACTAATAATGGTTTTATTTCTGTTTCTTAACTCTTATATCTTTTATTTCATTTTCTTGCCTTATTTTGCCGGCTAAGATATGCTATAAAATACTGAATAGGAGCAATCATAACGGGTTCACATGTCTTATTTGCAAGGTCAAAGGGAAAACTTTCAAAATTTTTCTCCAGTAAGTATGATGTTTATACTAGGTTTTTTGAGATTTTTTTTTATCATATTAAGAAAGTTACCATTTATTCTTAATTTGCTAAGATCTTTTTTGATAAATGAGTATTGAATTTTATTAAATACATTTTTGGCATGATCATAGTTTTTCTCCTTTTAATTTGTTAGTGTAGTAAGTTGCACTAATTGATATTTTGATGTTTAAAAATCCTGTATGCCTTGTATAAACTCAGTTCCATTATAATGAATCATTGTTTCATATATTGATGGATACAGATTTTGCTTAGCATACTTACATTTATATTTGGGGTCATAAAGGCTTGTAATTTTTCTTTCTCAACTGTTCTTGTTGGGTTTTGGTATTCAGGTTATTATATCCTTATGAATGGAGTTGGGGAGTGTTCCTTCTTTCTTAAATCCTCGAAGATTCTCTGGAATTTTATGATTATTTCTTTCTTGAATGTCTGAAAATCCAGATGAAGCAATCTGGGCTTACAGTTTTCTTTGTGAGAAGATTTTTATTTTGATTGCTGTTTAAATGTCTTTAATGGTCAAACATGACTATTCAAATTTTCTCCTTGAGTCAGTTTTGATAAGGTATATTTTTCAAAAAAATTATGCATTTCTTCTAAATTTTAAAATGTATTGGTGTAAAGTAGTTTATATGTTAATGTCCTTTTCATGCCCACAGGATCTGAAGTATATCTCCTTTTCTATTTTGTAAAAATTTAATTTAATTTAATCTTACCTCTCAAACTACATTGTACTTGATTTTCATGCCCCTTTATCCGTTCCTCTCCACTCCCTCCCCTCACCCCAAATCATATCTGTGCACTTGACTTAAATAGTTCAAGGAATTTTTGTGGTTATTCTGTCTTCTTCCCCCCACCCTTTGTTTGTTTGTGTGTTTATTTATTTATTAATTTTTAGCTCCCACCAATAAGTGAGAACATGTGGTATTTCTCTTTCTGTGCCAGACTTGTTTCACTTAATATAATTTTTTCTAAGTCCATCCATGTTGTTGTGAATGGTAGTATTTCATTCTTTTTTATAGCAGAATAGTATTCCATTGTGTAGATGTACCACAGTTTCCTTATCCACTCATCAGATGATGGACATTTGGGCTGGTTCCAGCTCTGGGCTATTATATATAGAGCTGCAATAAACACTGGACTACAAGTATCCCTTCAGCATGATGATTTCCATTCCTCTGGGTATATTCCCAGCAGTGGAATAGCTGGGTCATATGGTAGATCTGCCTGTAATTGTTTGAGGAACCTCCATATCATTTTCCATAAAGGCTGCACCATTTTGCAGTCCCACCAACAGTGGATGAGAGCTCCTTTTTCTTTGCAACCTCTCCAGCACTTATTGTTCTCAGTCTTTTGGATATTAGCCATCCTAACTGCAGTGAGATGGTATCTCACTGTGGTTTTGATTTGCATTTCCTGGATGTTGAGTGATATTGAGCATTTTTTCATGTGTCTGTTGGCCATTCATATATCTTCTTTTGAGAAATGCCTCTTCAGCTCCTTTGCCCATTTTAAAATTGGGTTATTTGGTTTTTTGTTGTAAAGTTGTTTGAGTTCCGTGTATATTCTGGATATTAATCCTTTGTCAGATGTATATT